>NC_081372.1:133221-370721 GCF_030684315.1 Stegostoma tigrinum
GGGGGGGGAGAGAGAGAATGTGGGGCGGAAAGAGAGAATGTGGGGGGGGGAGAGAGAGAGAATGTGGGGGGGGAGAGAGAGAGAATGTGGGGGGGGGGAGAGAGAGAGAGAGAATGTGGGGGGGGGAGAGAGAGAGAGAGAATGTGGGGGGGAGAGAGAGAGAGAGAATGTGGGGGGGGGAGAGAGAGAGAGAGAGAATGTGGGGGGAGAGAGAGAGAGAGAATGTGGGGGGGGGGAGAGAGAATGTGGGGGGGGGAGAGAGAGAATGTGGGGGGGGAGAGAGAGAGAATGTGGGGGGGGAGACAGAGAATGTGGGGGGGGAAGAGAGAGAGAGAGAATGTGGGGGGGGAAGAGAGAGAGAGAGAATGTGGGGGGGGGGAGAGAGAGAGAGAATGTGGGGGGGGGAAGAGAGAGAGAGAATGTGGGGGGGGGAGAGAGAGAGAGAATGTTGGGGGGGTGAGAGAGAGAGAATGTGGGGGGGTGAAGAGAGAGAGAATGTGGGGGGTAAGAGATGAGAGAATGTGGGGGGAAGGGGGAGAGAGAATGGGGGTAAGGGGAGAGAGAAATTTGGGGGGAAGGGGGAGAGAGAATGTGGGGGGGCGGGAGAGAGAATGTGGGGGGGGGAGAGAGAGAAAGGGGGGGGAGAGAGAGAATGTGGGGGGGAGAGAGAGAGAGAATGTGGGGGGGAGAGAGAGAAAGGGGGGGGAGAGAGAGAATGTGGGGGGGAGAGAGAGAGAGAATGTGGGACGGGGAGAGAGAGAGAATGTGGGACGGGGAGAGAGAGAGAATGTGGGACGGGGAGAGAGAGAGAATGTGGTACGGGGAGAGAGAGAGAATGTGGGGGGGGAGAGAGAGAGAATGTGGGACGGGGAGAGAGAGAGAATGTGGGACGGGGAGAGAGAGAGAATGTGGGCGGGAGAGAGAGAATGAATGTGGTGGGGGGGGAGAGAGAGAATGAATGTGGTGGGGGGGAGAGAGAATGAATGTGGTGGGGTGGAGAGAATGAATGTGGTGGGGGTGGGGAGAGAGAGAGAATGAATGTGGGGGGGGAGAGAGAGAGAATGAATGTGGTCGTGGGGGGAGAGAGAGAATGGATGTGGTCGTGGGGGGGGAGAGAGAATGAGGTGGGGGGGAGAGAGTGAATGAATGTGGGGGGGAGGAGAGAGAGAATGAATGTGGTTGGGGAGAGAGAGTGAGAGGGAGAGAGAATGAGGTGGGGGGGAGCGAGAGAGAATGAATGTGGGGGGGTGGAGCGAGAGAGAATGAATGTGGGGGGGTGGAGCGAGAGAGAATGAATGTGGGGGGGTGGAGCGAGAGAGAATGAATGTGATGGGGGAGAGAGAATGAATGTGGTGGGTGGGGGAAGAGAGAGAGAGAATGTGGTGGGGGGTTAGAGAGAGAATGAATGTGGTGGGGGGGAGAGAGAGAGAGAATGTGGGGGGGGAGAGAGAGAGAGAATGTGGTGGGGGGTAGCGAGAGAATGAATGTGGTCGGGGAGGAGAGTGGGGCAGAGAGAGAGAGAGAGAATGACTGTGGTGGGGGGGGAGGAGAGAGACAGAATGAATGTGGTGGGGTTGGGGGGAGGAGAGAGAGAGAGAGAGAATGAGGTGGGGGGAGGGAGAGAGAGAGGCAGTGAGAGAATGAATGAATCTGGTGGTGGGGGAGAGAGGGAGAACGAATCTGTGGTGGGGGGGTGGAGAGAGAGAGAATGAATCTGGTGGGGGGGGAAGAGAGAGAATGAATCTGGTGGGGGGGGAAGAGAGAGAGAATGAATGTAGTGGGGAGGTAGAGAGAGAATGAATGTGCTGGGGGTGGAGAGAGTGAGAGGGAGAGAGAATGAGGGGGGAGAGAGAGAGAATGAATGCGGTGGGGGGAGGAGCGAGAGAGAATGAATGTGGTGGGGGGGGGAGAGAGAGAATGAATGTGGTGGGGGGGTAGAGAGAGAATGAATGTGGTGGGGGAAGAGAGAGAGAATGAATGTGGTGGGGGGAGTAGGGAGAGAATGAATGTGGGGGGAGTAGGGAGAGAATGAATGTGGTGGGGGGGTAGAGAGAGAATGAATGTGGTGGGGGGGTAGAGAGAGAATGAATGTGGTGGGGGGAGAGAGAGAGAATGAATGTGGGGGGAGGTAGAGAGAGAATGAATGTGCTGGGGGTGGAGAGAGTGAGAGGAGAGAGAATGAGGGGGGAGAGAGAGAGAATGAATGCGGTGGGGGGAGGAGCGAGAGAGAATGTATGTGGTGGGGGGGGGAGAGAGAGAGAATGAATGTTGGGGGGGGAGAATGAATGTGGTGGGGGGGTAGAGAGAGAATGAATGTGGGGGGGGGGAGAGAGAATGAATGTGGTGGGGGGGGAGAGAGAGAATGAATGTGGTGGGGGGGGAGAGAGAGAATGAATGTGGTGGGGGGGAGAGACAATGAATGTGGTGGGGAGGGGAGAGAGAGAGAATGAATGTGGTGGGGGGGAGAGAGAGAATGAATGTGGTGGGGGGGAGAGAATGAATGTGGTGGGGGGGGGAGAGAATGAATGTGGTGGGGAGGGGAGAGAGAGAGAATGAATGTGGTGGGGGGGAGAGAGAGAATGAATGTGGTGGGGGGGGAGAGAATGAATGTGGTGGGGGGGGAGAGAATGAATGTGGTTGGGGGGGGAGAGAATGAATGTGGTGGGGGGGAGAGAGAATGAATGTGGTGGGGGGGTAGAGAGAGAATGAATGTGGTGGGGGGGAGAGAGAATGAATGTGGTGGGGGGGTAGAGAGAGAATGAATGTGGTGGGGGGAGAGAGAATGAATGTGGTGGGGGGGGAGAGAATGAATGTGGTTGGGGGGGAGAGAATGAATGTGGTGGGGGGAGAGAGAATGAATGTGGTTTGGGGGGGAGAGAATGAATGTGGTGGGGGGGGAGAGAGAATGAATGTGGTGGGGGGGGAGAGAGAATGAATGTGGTGGGGGGGGAGAGAATGAATGTGGTTGGGGGGGGAGAGAATGAATGTGGTTGGGGGGGGAGAGAATGAATGTGGTTGGGGGGGGAGAGAATGAATGTGGTGGGGGGGAGAGAGAATGAATGTGGTGGGGGGAGAGAGAGAGAATGAATGTGGTGGGGGGAGTAGGGAGAGAATGAATGTGGTGGGGGGAGTAGGGAGAGAATGAATGTGGGGGGAGTAGGGAGAGAATGAATGTGGTGGGGGGGGGAGAGAATGAATGTGGTGGGGGGGAGAGAGAATGAATGTGGTGGGGGGAGAGAGAGAGAATGAATGTGGTGGGGGGAGTAGGGAGAGAATGAATGTGGTGGGGGGAGTAGGGAGAGAATGAATGTGGTGGGGGGAGTAGGGAGAGAATGAATGTGGGGGAGTAGGGAGAGAATGAATGTGGTGGGGGGGAGAGAGAATGAATGTGGTGGGGGGAGAGAGAGAGAATGAATGTGGTGTGGGGGGAGAGAATGAATGTGGTGTGGGGGGAGAGAGAATGAATGTGGTGGGGGGGGAGAGAATGAATGTGGTGGGGGGAGTAGGGAGTGAATGAATGTGGTGGGGAGTAGAGAGAGAATGAATGTGGTGGGGGGGTAGAGAGAGAATGAATGTGGTGGGGGGGTAGAGAGAGAATGAATGTGGGGGGGGAGAGAGAGAATGAATGTGGTGGGGGGGGAGAGAATGAATGTGGTGGGGGGGGAGAGAATGAATGTGGTGGGGGGGAGAGAGAGAATGAATGTGGTGTGGGGGGAGAGAATGAATGTGGTGTGGGGGAGAGAATGAATGTGGTGGGGGGGAGAGAGAGAGAATGAATGTGGGGTGGGGAGAGAGAGAGAATGAATGTGGGGTGGGGAGAGAGAGAATGAATGTGGTGGGGGAGAGAGAGAATGAATGTGGTGGGGGTGGGGGAGAGAGAGAGAATGAATGTGGTGGGGGGGAGAGAGAGAATGAATGTGGTGGGGGGAGAGAGAGAGAATGAATGTGGTGGGGGGAGAGAGAGAGAATGAATGTGGTGGGGGGAGAGAGAATGAATTGGTGGGGGGGAGAGAGAGAGAATGAATGTGGTGGGGGGGAGAGAGAATGAATGTGGTGGGGGGGGAGAGACAATGAATGTGTTGGGGGTGGGGAGAGAGAGAGAATGAATGGTTGGGAGAGAGAGAATGAATGTGGTCGTGGGGGGAGAGAGAGAATGAATGTGGTCGTGGGGGGAGAGAGAGAATGAATGTGCTTGGGGGTGGAGAGAGAATGAATGAATGTGGGGGGGAGGAGAGAGACAATGAATGTGGTGGGGGGGGAGCGAGAGAGAGAGAGAATGAATGTGGTGGGGGTGGGGGGAGAGAGAGGGAGAGAGAGAGAATGATGTGGTCGGGGGGGGGGAGAGAGAATGAATGTGGTTGGGGAGAGAGTGAGAGGGAGAGAGAATGAGGTGGGGGGGAGCGAGAGAGAATGAATGTGGGGGGGAGGAGCGAGAGAGAATGAATGGTGGGGGGAGGAGCGAGAGAGAATGAATGTGGTGGGGGGGAGAGAGAGAATGAATGTAGTGGGGGAGAGAGAATGAATGTGGTGGGGGGGAGAGAGAGAGAATGAATCTGGTGGGGGGGGAAGAGAGAGAGAGAATGAATCTGGTGGGGGGGGAAGAGAGAGAGAGAGACAATGAATGTGGTGGGTGGGGAAGAGAGAGAGAGAATGTGTGGGGGGTTAGAGAGAGAATGAATGTGGTGGGGGGGAGAGAGAGAATGTGGTGGGGGGGAGAGAGAATGAATGTGGGGGGGGGAGAGAGAGAATGAATGTGGTGGGGGGGTAGCGAGAGAATGAATGTGGTCGTGGAGGAGAGTGAGTGAGAGGGAGAGAGAATGTGGTGGGGGAGAGAGAGAGAATGACTGGTGGGGGGGGAGGAGAGAGACAGAATGAATGTGGTGGGGTTGGGGGGGAGGGAGAGAGAGAGATAATGAGGTGGGGGGGAGGGAGAGAGAGAGGCAGAGAGAGAATGAATAAATGTGGTGGGGGGAGAGAGGGAGAACGAATCTGTGGTGGGGGGGGAAGAGAGAGAGAATGAATCTGGTGGGGGGGGGAAGAGAGAGAGAGAGAATGAATCTGGTGGGGGGGGGGAAGAGAGAGAGAGAGAATGAATCTGGTGGGGGGGGAGAGAGTGAGAGGGAGAGAGAATGAGGGGGGAGAGAGAGAATGAATGTGGTGGGGGGGAGAGAATGAATGTGGGGGGGGAGAGAGAGAATGAATGTGGTGGGGGGGAGAGAGAGAATGAATGTGGTGGGGGGGGAGAGAGAGAATGAATGTGGTGGGGGGGGAGAGAGAGAATGAATGTGGGGGGGGAGAGAGAATGAATGTGGGGGGGGAGAGAGTGAGTGAGAGGGAGAGAGAATATGGTCGGGGGGGAGAGAGAGTGAGAGAGAGAGAATGAATGTGGTGGGGGTGGGGGGGAGGAGAGAGAGAGAGAGAATGAATGAATCTGGTGGTGGGGGGAGAGAGGGAGAACGCATCTGTGGTGGGGGGAGAGAGGGAGAATGAATCTGGTGGGGGGGAAGAGAGAGAGAATGAATCTGGTGGGGGGGAGCGAGAGAATGAATGTTGGGGGTTAGAGAGAGAATAAATGTGGTGGGGGGGAGAGAATGAATGTGGCGGGGTAGAGAGAGAGAATGAATGAATGTTGGCGGGAGAGAGAGAGAGAAAATGAATGAATGTGGGGGGAGAGAGAGCGAATGAATGGGGGAGAGACAGAATGTGGGGGGGGAAGAGAGAATGAATGAATGTGGGGAGGAGAGAGAGAGAGAATGTGGGGCGGGGGAGAGAGAGAGTGAGCATGTGGAGGGGAGAGAGAAAATGAGTGGGGAGAGGTAGAGAATGAAAGAGAATGTGATGTGAGAGAGAGAATGTGTGGGGGGGAGAGAGAGAGAGAGAGAGAATGTGAGGGGAGAGAGAGGGGAGAGAATGTGAGGGGAGAGGGGGGAGAGAATCTGAGGGGAGAGAATGTGAGGGGAGAGAGAGAGAATGTGAGGGGAGAGAGAGAGAGTGAGCATGTTGGGGGGAGAGAGAAAATGAGGGGGGAGAGGTAGAGAATGAAAGAGAATGTGATGTGAGAGAGAGAATGTGTGAGGGGAGAGAGGGGGAGAGAGCGCGAGAGAATGTGTGAGGGGGGAGAGAGAGAGAATGAATTTGGAGGCGGGGAGAGAGAGAGAGAGAGAGAGAATGATTCTGGGGGATAGAGCGAGAGAGAATGAATGTGAGGGGGGGAGAGAGAGAGCGAGAATGTGTTGGGAGGGAGAGTGTCGGGGTGAGGGAGAGATTGGGAGAATGGGCAGGGGGCTGTGGGGGGAGGGAGAGAGTGGGTGATTGGGAGGGGCAGAGAGGGAGAATGGGTGGGGGAGAGTGGGAGGGGTGGAGAGGGAGTGTGGGTGGGGGAGAGTCGGAGGGGTGGAGAGGAGAATGGGTTGGGGGGGAGAGGGAATGTTGGGGTAGACTGGTAGTGTAGAGAGCACGAGCGCGAGGTTGAAAAGGGGAATGGAGAGTGGGAGCTAAAGTGTTTTGGGGTTAGTTCAATGAATGTCTGGGAGAGGAGTGTGTGCAAGAATTTTGGGTTGAGAATAGACAGGCATTGTGAGAGGACGGTGAGAAAGAATGTGTGTCACACTTTTTGTGCAGCCTTGTTGGTGCAGGAAGCCTTGGGTAGTGGATGCCTGTGTGAGAGAGGGAATTGTGGATGTCCACATCAGAACATTTGTGTATCTCAGCTACTGCTGAGTGTTCATGGCAGTATCTGTGCTATTGTAACGAGTAGTATCAGATTTAACCTTTAGTGAGAAACAGTGCAATCTGGTAAGAGGGATATCAAGGTGTAGAACTAGATGAACACACAGGCCGAGCAGCATTAGAGGAGCATGAAAGCTCATGTTTCGGGCCTAGACTCTACTTCAGAAAAAATCTATTAAAAGTTTAGATGTGACCTTGAGCAGAGGTCTCCTGCACAGGTAGAGCAACATGTATTAATCAGCACAGTTTCGGGCGCAATGAATTTGTGTAGAGCGCAGTCGTTGTGGGCAATATCTAAAACCATTAATAATTAATACACAGTAGAACCTGTATTAACCAGTTCACTCTTGCACAACTCAAAATGGAATGAATATTTTGGGTGTGATTCCACCACTGAGCAGTATTGCCTTAGGTCTGAAACGTCAACTTTCCTGCTCCTGTGATGCTGCTTGGCCTGCTGTGTTCTTCCAGCTCCACACCTTGTTGTCTCTAGTTTTGACCTTTAATTGCTTTCTTAACAATCAACCAAGGTAATAACATGAACAAAAACAAAGTTGCAAGAAAATCTCAACAGGTCTGGCAGCATCTGTGAAGGAAAAAACAGAAGTTCTGAGGAAAGGTCACCTAACTTGAAATGTTAACTGCTTTTCCTTCACAGATGCTGCCCGACCTTCTGAGCTTTTCCAGCAACTTTGATTTTGTTCCTGATTTACAGCTTCCACGGTTCTTTTGGTTTTTATTTAAGATTATAACATGATTCAGTTATGCTTGTTTGAAGCGCCATTAATCCTGTACAATCTAAAGGAACACATTTAAGACTACTTACAATTAACCAAAAACCTATATGCTCATGTTCCTTTCTCCATGCACCGATCAGCCACCTTAAAAATCAAGACAATTGCATTAAATAAGCTTTCCAGCCTCTAGTTGAGAGGATTACCCCCTGGTAGAATGTGCTCCTGACCAACATTTATTTCCTCTGAATACCATTTAAGCAGGTTATTTTGGCATTCTTAACATTGAGGAAAGTTACTCTGCACAAACTGACTGTTGTGCCTTGCTACAGCAGTAACTATACTTCAAAGCTGCCTTATTGTGCAGTTAGAACATAGAATTGTACAGCACAGGAATGGGCCTTTCGGCCCACAATGTTGCGCCAAACATGACACCAAAGGCACCTTTTTCTGATGAAGGGCCTAGGCCCAAAACGTCAGCTTTTCTGCTCCTAAGATGCTGCTTGGCCTGCTGTGTTCATCCACCTCCACACTTTGTTATCTTCGATTCTCCAGCCTCTGCAGTTCCCATTATCTCTGACCAAGTGCAACTAATCCCTTCTGCCTGCCATTGGTCCATATTCCTCCATTCCTTGTATGTTCATGTGCTTATCTAAGTCTCCTAAGCTCTCCTGTTGTATCTGCCTCCACCACCTTCCAGCAGTGTGTTCTAGACTTTGGATTGTCCAGAGAGTATACAACATTATGCAATTGCAAGTTTGTTACTCATTGCTGCTTTTTCTGGAGTTTGTAATGTTATATAGTAGATTTTACTGGATCCTCCTGTCTCCTTTTCCTCTGGGCTGTGTTGTGTAGTAATGTAAAGGGAAGGCAGTAGACCCAGCTTAGTGTGATTCATTGCTTTTAACTCAAGCACAGTTTTTGCTAGTTGGTCTTCAGTTTTCAAGTTGTTTTTGGTATTTCAGAACTGTTATTGTGACATCCTGAATGATCAAACATTGTTACAGTTTCACAGCTCCTCTTCCAAAATGTTACCTTGTTTTTAACTTTGTAACTGAAGTTGCATCACCTTCCCCCAGAACTATGGTCCAAGTTCAAAAAATTGCTGATCAAAACCAGCCAGCCAGCAGTATTTGTTTGAGATGATTATAGTTGTTGCAAAATCATTTTTATAAGAATAGTGGTACGCAGGAAGGACAGAGTGATCCATCAGTTAAGTATGTTTTAAGTTCTGCTTGGCTGTTTTGTACAGATTCAAATCAGCCAAAATTTTGCATATTTGGTAACACGTGCTGTATGCACCAAATTTATTCCTGAATAGCCTTAATACTTTGCACAAGTCATCATTCTGTATGTGCACTGATGGCTGTTTGACTGAAGGCCTCGTGGCCAGGTCCTCCACTTTTTCCTTTGTGGTATTGTTGGATACCAATCAGAAGAATACTAGGTTACTTCTCTCCTTCCACCAACGATACCATCACCAAACTTAGCAGCATAGAAGCTGAGAGCCGGAGGAAGTTATTGGCCCTTTGAGGCCTCTCTGCTATTCAGCATGATCATGGCTGGTTCTCTAGCTCAATGTCATATTTCTGCTTTTTCTCCATACCTCTTAATGCCTTTTGAGTCTATAAGCTCATCTAGCTTTCTTGGATATGTTCAGTGAATTTGTTTCCCCAACCTTTCTTTGTATTAAGTAGAAACTCTTGTTAAGGACAGGATTTTGGTCTGGGCTTTCTGTCAACCTAGATCTAAGGCAAGCAAATTTGGGAATTGTGATTTTTTAAAAAGTATTTAACTCATTTGGCGACTGTGGGAATGGCAGGGCTTCATTTCCAGTCTGCTGCCCTAATGAAGTGTAAGATGAGAAGTCGTTGAGGAGACTGACAGATAGTAGGAACTGCCGATGCTGGAGTCTGAGATAACAAGGTGTAGAGCTGGATGAACACAGGCCAGGCAGCATCAGAGGAGCAGGAAAGCTCACATTTCGGGTCTGGACCCAATGAAGCTGAGCAGAATGAGATAATTTCACAGAAATATAGAAAATTCTAAGAAGGCTAGACAGAAAGCATGTTTTCCTTGGCTACATGGTCTAGACTAATTGATCATAACATGGAATTTAATGTTCCGAGTGAGAATGAGAAACTTGGATCAGAAACAACTGTTAACTTAAAAGGGAATTACAATGAAATAAGAATTGAACAAAGAAAGCGCAAAAACAGACTCTTCCTCCCACGATGCCTGTGCCGATGGTAATACCATTCTCAACTAATCCCATCTGCTTGCACATGGTCTGTATCCGTCCATTCTCTGCGTCTGTGTAAATGCCCATTAGATACTGCTTTTGTATCTGCTTGTTCCACCTCCCTCGGCAGTGCATTCCAGGCACTTACCACACTGGAGGTGGGATGAGGGTATAAATTGCCTCAAACGTCTCTGTTTAACTTGCCCCTCTCGCCTTTATGCTCCCTGGTACTTCTACAGTGGGGAAAAACACTGACTATCCATCCACACCTGTCGCAATTTTATACGCTGAGGTTGCCTCAGCTTCCGATGATAACAATCCAAACAATCCTAAATTGGTCCAACCATTCCTTAAAGCTAACAATCTCCAATCCATGCAACATCCTTGGAAAGAACAGAGAAAATTACAGCACAGGAACAGGCCCTTCGGCCGTCCAAGCCTGCACCGATCGAGATCCTCTCTCTAACCTGTCATCTATTTTCTAAGGGTCTGTGTCCATTTTCTCCCCGCCCATCCATGTACCTGTCCAGATACATCTTAAAAGACGCTAACGTGTCCAGTGTGGTACAACAGGGATCAGCGCGAGGACTCGTGTTGATGACTTAGTTGACGGGTATTAAATGTAACGTCTGAAAATTTGCAGATGACATAAGGCTGGGTGAAAAGGTATGAAAAGGATGCAGAGATGTTGCATCGTGATTTGTACAGGCTGAGAGTGGGCAAATGCATGGCAGATGCAGTATAATGTGAATAAATAGTGATTAAAAATAGGACAGCAGGATTTTATGCAATTGCCAGGAATAAAGATGTCTTCCTGAAATTGTACAGGGCAATGGTGAGACACACTTAAAGTGTGTGTGCAGTTTTGGTCTCCTTATCTGAAGAAGGATGCCCTTGCTGTAGAGGGAAATCAGTGGTGGTTTACCAAATTGATTGCTGGGATGACAGGGCTGCCTATGATCCCTGATCAAATCACATAGCTCTGAAAGGAGATTAATCCTCTCCTTCAGAATTTTCTTTAGTAGCTTTCCTACTTCAGATGAGATTCACTGGTTTTTAATTCTGTGCTTTATCTCTTGAAAAGTGGAGCCAAGGTAAATAGAATGGAAGAAAATTGTGAAGAGCAGCCCCTCCACACTCAGACTTGTTCTTGTGTGCAGATTGGTTTGCTATGAGTTTATGAAAAATATATGGACAGAGGGCATGGTGAGGTCTAGGGACTTTAAGACTGCCACCTGGATCCAGCTGCCAGATTCTGGAGGGTTTAAACTAGTTTGGAAGGGGGGTGGGACTCTGAATAAAAGAGGGGCCATCAAGAATTCAGGGGAAAATACATTAGCCATTGTGAGCAAGTTTACTATTCAGGATAGCCACAGGCACAGTAAAGGGAGGGTAAAGACTTCTGGTTTAAAGTGCATTTATTTCAACGTGCATGGCAGGAGTGGTAAGGCAGATGAGCTCAGATCATGGATTGCCTCTGGGTACTGGGATATTATAGCCATAACAGAAACATGTCTGAGAGAAGGGCAGGACTGGCAGCTAATTGTTCCAGTTTGCAGAAGCAACAGGCGGGACATAAGTACAAGTAAGCAAGGAGGGGGAGTTACTGTTTTGAAAAGGGAGGACATTACAGTGCTTAGGGAGGATATTCTTAAGGTGTTACAAATGAGGCCATATGGTTAGAATTTAGAAACAAGAAGGAGATAGTCACTCTTGGAATTGCATTATCGGCCCCCAAATAGCCTAGAGGAGCCAATGTGTAGTGAGATTGTAGATACCTGTTGGAATAACAGAGTAGTGTTGGTTGGAGATTTTAATTTCCTCTGCATTGACTGGACCGTCTAGAGTGTAAAAGGTCCAAATGGGGTGAAATTTGTCAAATGTGACCAAGTAAGTTTCCAAAATCGATATGTAGAGGACCTTACTCAGGAGGGTGCAACACTGGACCTCCTCTTAAGGAAACCAGGTCGGGCAAATGACTGAAGTATCAGTCAGAGAGCACTTTGGGCCCAGTGGCCATAGCACTCTTAGTTTTAGCGTTGTTATGGAAAAAGATAGGACAGGTCCACAGGTTAAGGTGCTAAACTGGAGCAGGGCCAATTTTGGGGCTGTCAGATGGGATCTAGCAGAGGTCGATTGGGTAAGTCTGTTTGAAGGAAAAGGAGTGACTGGGAAGTGTGATATCAAAAGCCCAGGGATAGGATGCCCTTGTTAGGGTGAAGAGCAAAGCTGCAGGTTTAGGGATCTCTGGCTGATGAGGGATATTGAGGCTCTGGCCAGGAAACTGTTTAACTGTTTGTAGGTAAATCCACATTTGATATGTGGGAGGCTTTTAAGGAGAGGTTGATTAGCGTGCTGGAGAGATGTGTTCCTGTGAAAATGAGGAATAGAAATGGCAAGATTAAGGAACCATGGATGACAGGTGAAATTGAGACTAGTCAAGAGGAAAAAGGAAGCATACATGACGTCTAGGCGACTGAAGACCGACGAAGCTTTGTAAGAATATCAGGAATGTAGAGCGAATCTGAAACGAGGAATTAAGAGGGCTAAGAGAGGACATGAGATATTGCTAGTAAACGTGGTTAAGGAAAATCACAAAGCCTTTTATTCATATATAAAGCGCAAGAGGGTAACGAGAGAAAGGATTGGCCCACTTAAGGACAAAGAAGGAAAGTTATGCGCTGAGTCAGAGAAATTGGGTGACATTCTTAATGAGTACTTTGCATCGGTATTCACCAAGGAGAGGGACATGACAGATGTTGAGGTTAGGGATAGGTGTTTGAGCACTCGAGGTCAAGTCGGCATAAGGCGGGAGAAAGTGTTGGGTATCTTAAAAGGCATTAAGGTGGACCAGTCTCCAGGTCCGGATGGGATCTATCCCAGGTTACTGAGGGACACGAGAGAGGAAATAGCTGGGGCCCTAACAGATATCTTTGCAGCATCCTTAAACACGGGTGAGGTCCTGGAGGACTGGAGACTTGCTAATGTTGTCCCCTTGTTTAAGAAGGGTAGCAAGGATAATCCAGGTAATTATCGACCAGTGAGCCTGACATCAGTGTTAGGGAAGCTACTGGAGAAGATACTGAGGGATAGGATCTATTCCCATTTGGAAGAAAATGTGCTTATGAGTGATAGGCAATATGGTTTTGTGCAGGGAAGGTCATACCTTAACTACTTAATAGAATTTGTTGAGGACGTGACAAAGTTGATTGATGATGGAAAGGCTGTAGATGTCATCTACATGGACTTCAGTAAGGCATTTGATAAGGTTCCCCATGGCAGGCTGATGGAGAAAGTGAAGTCGCATGGTGTCCAGGGTGTGGTAGCTAGATGGATACAAAACTGGCTAGGCAACAGGAGACAGTAGTAGTAGAAGGGAGTTTCTCAAATTTCTCAGACCTGTGACCAGTGGTGTTCCACAGGGATCTGTGCTGGGACCACTGTTGTTGTGGTATATGTAAATGATCTGGAAGAAGGTGTAGGTGGTCTGATCAGATTTGCAGATGACAGTAAGGTTGGTGGAGTAGCAGATAGTGAAGGGGACTGTCAGAGATTACAGCAGAATATAGATAGACTGGAGAGTTGGGCAGATAAATGGCAGATGGAGTTCAATCCGGGCAAATGCGAGGTGATGCATTTTGGAAGATCAAATTCAAGGGCGAACTTTACAGTAAATGGAAAAGTCCTAGGGAAAATTGATGAACAGAGATCTGGGTGTTCAGGTCCAATGTTCCCTGAAGGTGACAACGCAGGTCAATAGGGTGGTCAAGAAGGCATACGGCATGCTTTCCTTCATTGGACGGGGTGTTGAGTACAAGATTTGGCTGGTCATGTTGCAGTTGTATAGGACTTTGGTTCGGCCACATTTGGAGTACTGTGTCCAGTTCTGGTTGTCACATTACCAAAAGGATGTGGATGCTTTGGAGAGGGTGCAGAGGAGGTTCACCAGGATGTTGCCTGGTATGGAGGGTGCTAACTATGAAGAGAGGTTGAGTAGATTAGGATTATTTTCATTAGAAAGACGGAGATTGAGGGGGGACCTGATTGAGGTCTACAAAGTCATGAGGGGTATAGACAGGGTGGATAGCAGGAAGCTTTTTCCCCCCCAGAGTGGGGGACTCAATTATTAGGGGCCATGAGTTCAAAGTGAGAGGACGAAAGTTTAAAGGAGATGTGCATGGAAAGTTCTTTACACAGAGGGTGGTGGGTGCATGGAACGTGTTGCCAGCAGAGGTAGTTGACGCAGACATGTTAGCGTCTTTTAAGATATATTTGGACAGGTGCATGGATGGGCGGGGAGCAAATGGACCCAGACCGTTAGAAAATAGATGACAGGTTAGACAGAGGATTCGATCAGCGCAGCCTTGGAGGGCTGAAGGGCCTGTTCCTGTGCTGTAATTTTCTCCGTTCTTTGAAAAAGGAGGCATATATTAGGTTTAAGCCGTTGGGCTCAAGTGAATCCCTGGATGACTATAAAATGTGTAGGAGCGCACTGAAGAGGGAAATCAGAAGAGGTTATGAGATTGACCTAGCAGATAAGGTTAAAAATGATCCCAAGAGGTTTTATAGATTTTTTTTAGAATAAGAGTCAAAGGTTGGCTCGAGAGAGAATAGGTCCCCTTAAAGATCAGCATAGCTGTTTATGTGGAGTCACTGGAGATGGGAGAGATTTTTCATGACTATTTGTCCTCATTGTTTACTGAGGAGAGAATCATGGATGCTAAGGAAATAAAGGAAACTAGTGCGGATGTTTCAGATTAATACACATTAACGGAGAGGTGGTGTTTGCAGCCTTAAAGCGCATTAAAGTGGATAAATCCGCTGGGCCTGATCAAGTCCATCCTCACATTGTGGGATGCTAGAGAAGAAATTGCAGAGGCTCTTGCAATGGTTTTTGCTTCATCTTTAGTCACTGAAGAAGTTCTGGAAGACTGGAATGTGATTAATGTTTTTCCATTGTTTAAGAAAGGTAGCAAAGACAAGCCAGGGAACTACAGGCCAGTGGGTCTGACATCTGTGGTTGGCATGTTATTGAAGAGGATACTGAGGGAGAGGATCAACCAACATTTGGATAATCAAGATCTGATGAGAGTCAGCATGGATTTGTTCATGGGAAGTCATGTTTATAAATCTTTGAGTGTTTTTGAAGAGGTAATCAAGAGAGTAGCTGAGGGTAGGGCAGTGGATGTTGTCAATGTGGACCTTATTAAGGCCTTTAGCAAGGACCTGCATACAGGCTAGTCATGAAAGTTAGGGTACGTGGGATCCAGGGAAAGCTAGCTAATTGGATTCAAAGATAACAAGGTGTAGAGCTGGATGAACACAGCAGGCCAAGCAGCATCAGAGGAGCGGGAAGGCTGACGTTTTGGGCCGAGACCCTTCTTCAGAAAAAATAGGCCTGAAATGGCAGCCTTCCTGCTCCTCTGCTGCTTGGCCTGCTGTGTTCATCCAGCTCTACACCTTGTTATCTCAGATTCTCCAGCATCAGCAGTTCCTACTGTCTCTCATTGGATTCAACATTGGCTCAATGGTAGGAAGCAGAGAATGATGGTTGAAGGCTGTTTCTCGGACTGGAGGCCCGTGACGAGCGGAATGCCACAGGTGTCAGTGCTGGGACCTTTGTTATTTGTTATTTACATAAGTGATCTGGATGCGAACGTACAAGGCATGATTAGCAAGTTTGTGGATGATATAAAATTAAGAGGTATCGTTGATAACGAAGAAGGTTATCAAAATTTACAGAGAACTCTTGATGAGATGGAGAAGTGGGCTGAGGATTGGCAAATGCAGTTCAATACAGATAAGTGAGGTGTTGCATTTTGGAAAGTCAAACCGAGATAGGACTTGTACAGTAAATGGTAAGGTCCTGAGGAGTGTTGTGGGATAGAGGGACATTGAAAGTAATGTCACAGGTCGGCAAGGTGGTGAAGAAGGCTATTGGCATATTGGCCTTCATCGGTTGAGGCATCGAGTACAGGAGTTGGAACTAAGCAAAGCTTAGTCTGGTTGTTTTGCTTCCCTGTCAATATCATGCAATCTGTTTTAATTATTTGACTGCACTGCAGCAGCTTTGTACAACTGAGTGACTTGCTGACTGTTTGAGTGAACCGTATTTCTATAGATCAGAAACCATATGGAGGCTAGACCAGGTAAGGCTGCCAGTTTTCTTGTACTTTTGTACATCATCTGTGAACCAGATGGAATTTTTGACAGTTGGTTTCATGGTACTCTTACTGAGAAGAGCTTTCACTTCCAGAAGTCTTATTGTAAATTTTGAATTGCACAAACTCTCACTTTATGATTTGAACCTGGCATGAGGTTGGTTCTCTGGATTGCCAGCTTACCTGTACATATTGATTCTGTGTGAATCTTGTTTCTTTGCATTACAGCTGACATCACGTTGGCTGAATGGGGTCGTAAGGCCATTGAGATTGCAGAGAATGAGATGCCTGGTTTATTGATGATGAGGAAGATGCATGCGGATTCTAAGCCGCTGAAAGGAGCCCGGATCGCAGGCTGCCTCCATATGACTCTTCAAACTGCTGTATTAATTGAAACCTTGACTGCACTTGGAGCAGAGGTAATGTCAGCATAAATTGTACGCCAAAAATGTCTTAATTGACAAAATGTGTCTCAGCTGAGTTCTGCATTGGTTTAGAATGTAAATTAACTCTCAGGGAACAGCTCACCTCCATTTTACTGAACTTTGATCAGCTGATCCTTGGAAATTTCTAAGAATGAACACAGAACATTACAGCACAGTACAGGCCCTTCGGCCCTCGATGTTGTGCCGACCTGTCGTACCGATCTCAAGCCCACCTAACCTACGCTATTCCATGTATGTCCATATGCTTGTCCAATGACGACTTAAATGTACCTAAAGTTGGCGAATCTACTACCATTGCAGGCAAAGCGTTCCATTCCCTTACTACTCTCCGAGTAAAGAAACTACCTCTGACATTTGTCCTATATCTTTCACCCTTCAATTTAAAGCTATGCCCCCTCCTGCTCGCTGTCGCCATCCTAGGAAAAAGGCTCTCCCTATCCACCCTATCTAACCCTCTGATTATTTTATATGTTTCAATTAAGTCACCTCTCAACCTTCTTCTCTCTAATGAAAACAGCCTCAAGTCCCTCAGCCTTTCCTCGTAAGACCTTCCCTCCATACCAGGCAACATCCTAGTAAATCTCCTCTGCACCCTTTCCAAAGCTTCCACATCCTTCTTATAATGCAGTGACCAGAACTGTACACAATTCTCCCAAGTGCGGATGCACCAGAGTTTTGTACAGCTGCAGCATAACCTCTTCGTTCCGGAACTCAATCCCTCTATTAATAAAAGCTAAAACACTGTACGCCGCCTTAACAGCCCTGTCAACCTGGGTGGCAACTTTCAAGGAACTGTGTACATGGACACCGAGATCCCTCTGCTCATCTACACTACCAAGAATCTTACCATTAGCCCTGTACTTTGCCTTCCGGTTACTCCTACCAAAGTGCATCACCTCACACTTGTCTGCATTAAACTCCATTTGCCACCTCTCAGCCCAGCTCTGCAGCTTATCTATTTCTCTCTGCAACCTACAGCATCCTTCATCATTATCCACAACTCCACCAACCTTAGTGTCATCTGCAAATTTACTAACTCATCCTTCTACACCCTCATCCAGGTCTTTTGTAAAACTGACAAACAACAGTGGACCCAACACTGAGCCTTGCAGTACACCACTAGTAACTGGTCTCCAGGATGAAGTAACTGGTCTCCAGAATGCAAAGATTACATCTGCTATTTCCATGAACACCACCTGTAGTTGCCTTCGGTGTAGATTATCAGGGCTCAGGCATGTATCAGCTTTCACTGTGATTCATTTCTCCATTTCTCAATAATACTAATTTGTTTAAATTCCTCCTTCCTAATGGATCCTTGCTTCCTTGAATATTTCTGGGAAGTAAATTGTATCCTCTTCTGTGAATAAAGAACAGAAGTAATTTAGTTATTGTCCTTTTTCCTTCTCCATTTTCAATTCTCCTGTTTCAGACTTCTAAACATTTTCTGTTTATATATTTATAGAAACTATTACAGTCCACTTTTATGTTCCTTTCCCCCGCTCTGAATCAACGCCTTGGTCGTCCTCTGCTGAATTCTAAACTGCTCCCAATCCTCAAGGTTATGACTTTTTCTAGCAACTTTATATGACTCCTCTTTGAAACAAATACCATCTTTAATTTCTTCTGTTAGCCGTGGTTGGGTACTTTTTACCTGAAGTGTAGAAAATAGGTGCAGGAGGTTGACTGTTTGTGTGATCTCAGTATTGCAGTCCCACTTTCTCTCCATACATCTTGATCCCTTTACCTGCACAGATTCACGACTCTGAGTGAACAAGTTCTTCCTCATCTCAGTCCAGAATGGCTTACCCCTTATTCTTACATTGTGACCCTTAACTTTGTACTTCCCCAACATCGAGAAACATTCTTCCCGCATCTAGCCTGTCCAGCCCTGTGAGGATTTTATATATTTCTCAGAGATCCCCCCCTCATTCTTCTAAATTCCAGTGAGTACAAGCCTGGTCAATCCAGTCTTTCCTCATATGTCAGTCCTGCCTTTCCAGGAATCAGTCTCGTGAACCTTTGCTGAACTCCCTCAATAGCAAGAATGTCCTTCCACAGACCAGGAGACCAAAACTGCACCCAATACTCAAGGTGTGGCCTCACCAAGGCTCTGTACAACTGCAACAAGACATCCTCACTCCAATACACTCATCCCCTCGCAACGAAGGCCAGTGTAACATTAGCTTTCCTTGCTGCCTGCTGCGCCTGCATGGCGATGTTCAGCGACCATTCCACCATATCACCTGGATCTTGTTACACCTCACCTTTTCCTAAACTGCCACTGTTCAGATAATAATCTGCCTTCTGGTTTTTGCAACCAAAGTGGATAACCTCACATTTATCCACAGTATATTGTATTTGCCAAATATTTGTCCGCTCAGCTCGTCTGTCCAAATCACCCTGCAGCCTCTTAGCACACTGAGCACACACTGCCATCTAGCTAAGTGTTGTTTGCAAACTGAGATATTGCATTCAATTCTTTTGTCCAAATTGTTAATGTATACTGTGAATAGCTGGCTTCCCAACACTGAACCCTGCAGCACCCCACTTGTCGCTGCCTGCCACTCCGAAAAGGGCCTTTTTATTCCAACTCAATGCTTACTGTCTGCCAAACCATTCTCTATCAAAAATGCATTACCTCAGACATCAAGAGCTTCAATTTTCCTTACTAATCCCTTGTGTGGAACCTTGTCAAAAGATTTGTGAAGGTCCAGATATGCTATCAACTGTTTCACCCTTATCGTCTCTACTGGTCACAACCTCAAAAAGTTCCAGAAGATTTATCAAGCATGATTTCTCTTAGTGAATCCATGCTGACTTGGACCAATTCTGTCACTGCTTTCCAAATGCTCAGTTATTACATCCTTAATATTTGACTCCAACATTTTCCCTACCACCGATGTCAGACTAACCAGCCTACAAGTCTCCTTTTTCTCTCTCCCTCCTTTTGTTTTGAAAGAGTGCTGTTGCACTAGCTGCCATCCTGTCCATCAGAATTTTTCCAGATTCTACAGAATGCTTGAAAACGATTACTGATGCGTCTGCTATTTCTAGGGCCACTTCTTTGAGTACTCAAGGATGCAGAGCATCAGGCCCTGGGGATAGAGATAGTAGGAATTGCCGATGCTGGAGAATCTGAGATAACAAGGTGTGGAGCTGGATGAACACAGCAGGCCAAGCAGCGTCAGAGGAGCAGGAAGGCTGACATTTCGGGTCTGGACCCTTCTTCAGAAAGATTTCTGAAGACGGGGACAGACCCGAAATGTCACCTTTCCTTTTCCTCTGACACTGCTTGGCCCGCTGTGTTCATCCAGCTCTATGCTTTGTTATCTCAGATCCTGGGGATAGTTGGGTTTTAGTCCTATCAATTTCCCCAATACCATTTCCTGACTAATAAGGATCTCCTTCAGTTCCTCTTTCGTGCTTGACCCACCGTGGCCTAACGTTTGCTGAAGATTTTTTTTTGCCTCTTTGGTGAAGACAGATCCAAGGTGTTCAGCTGGCCTTCCGTCTCTTTCAATTCACCTGATTATAACTACCGGAGACCTACATTTGTCTTCACCAGTCTCTTTCTCTTCACATTATCTATGAAGCTTTTGCAGACAATTTTTGTTTTCTGCAAGCCCACTTTCATATTCTGTATTCCCCTTCCAAATTCAACCCTTTGTCCTCTGTTGAATGTTAAATTTCTCCCATCCTCAGGTTTGCTGCTTTTTTCTGGCCAGTTTATATGCCTCCTCTCTGGCGTTAACACTACCTCCGAAATTTCCTTGTTAGCCATGGTTGAGCCACCTTTCCTGTTTTACTCTTATGCCTGATAGGGATGCGCAGTTAGAACATAGAACATAGAAAAGTACAGCACAGTACAGGCCCTTCGGCCCACAATGTTGTGCTGTGGAATATTCCTAATCCAAAAATGTGTGTGAGAGAGAGAGATGGCGGGAAGAGGGTGTGTGTGTGAGAGAGAGATGGGGGGAAGAGGGTGTGTGTGTGTGTGTGTGTGTGTGTGTGTGTGAGAGAGATGGGGGGAAGAGGGTGTGTGTGTGTGTGAGAGAGAGATGCGGGGAAGAGGGTGTGTGCGTGTGTGTGGGAGAGGGGGGGGTGTGTGTGTGAGCGTCGGGGAGAGGGCCTGGGTCTGTGTGAGAGGCGGGGGGAGGGTGTGCGTGTGAGAGAGCAGGGGAGTGTGTGTGTGTATGAGAGAGGTGGGAGGGCGCGAGGGTCTGTGAGAGAGAAGGGGGGGCGCGAGGGTGTGTGGGGGGGGGCGCGAGTGTGTGTGAGGGGGAGGGGGGGCGCGAGTGTGTGTGAGGGGGAAGGGGGTGCGAGGGTGTGTGAGAGAGAGAGGGGGCGCGAGGGTGTGTGAGAGAGAGAGGGGGCGCGAGGGTGTGTGAGAGAGAGGTGGGGGCGAGGGTGAGGGGTTGTATGTGCGCGTGTGTAGGGGGTGCGGGGAGGGGGAGGTGAGTGCCTCCGTACGAGGGGAGAGGGACAAGGGTGAGTGCGTGCGAGGTTGGGCGTGTGTGAAGTGTGGAGGCAGAGTGTGTGTGAGAGAGGTGGGGAGGAGGTGAAGGGTGTGAGGGGGTTATCTGCGCATGCCGGGAAGGGAGAGTGTCTGTGTGGGGGTGTGCATGTGTGTGCATGTGTGTGTGTGCATGTGTGTGTGTGTATGTGTACGCCCATGCATGTGTGCTGGTGTCACCTGCAGTGTGACGTGAACCCACAATCCCTGTTGAGGCAGTTCTTGTGCTTACTGAAATTTGGCAATCAGCTTCTGCTTGGCAACTACGTTGTTGTGTGTCCCGAGTTTTGCCTTGGAGAACGTTTACCCAAAGATCTGAGGCCAAATGTCCTTGACCCTTGAATTGCTCCTCCACTGGGAGGGACCAAGCCTGTTTGGCGATTGTTGCACAGTGTCCATTTATTCATTGTTGTAGTGTCTGCATGGTTTTGTGAATTTCTCATGCCTTGGGGCATCCTTGCCTGTAGTGTATGAGATAGACAGCATTGGCCGAGTCACATGAATATCTGCCATGCATGTGGTGGGTGGCGTTCACACATGTGATGGTAGTGTCCACGGCAAAGATCTGACATGTCTTGCAGAGGCACGTGTACACACATATCCTCAATCAGTGTCTGTTTCTCACACAGATCTCCTCCATACGCATGCATTCGTTCAAGCACACGCGCGCGCACAGACTTGGTGTCCCTCCCAGACACACCACGTGCACTCACACTCTATACGCCCGCTCCCCCTCTTCCCCCGCGCTCCCTCTCTCTCCTCTCTCCCGCTCCCCCTCTCTCCCTCCTCCCCCGCTCCCCCTCCCTCTCCCTCTCGCCCGTGAATATGTGGCATGAATTTGTATGTTTGGATGCCTTCTATTTTGTTCAAAAGCACACAACCTCTAGACTGTCAGTCAGTGAGGCATTTTCTGACCTAAAATGTAATCACTTCTTTACGCTGATCAAACCTTTAGTTTACTCAGGACAGTGATTTCAAATGAATTCAGGTATTTACATATACGCATTAGTTAAAATCTTCCAACTGATTAAAGATTTAGTAGCATCTTAGGTTTGTTTGGTACATCCTCATCAGTGGTGTGACCTTTGATCTTTTACTTATAAATTCTATGCCTTATACTCCCTTTCTCATTAATATCTGAAGAGGACTAAGACTTCAAAAGCTTGTGTTTTTCAATTAAACTTGTTGGACTGTACCCTGGTGTCATGTGATTTTTGACCTTGAACAATTTTCTGGCTGAGGTTCATGAACATCAGCTAATCTTCTGCCTTTTCCTGGTATTGCTGCACATCTTTTCTATCCAGATAATTGTCCAATAACATCTTGTATGCCTCAATTGAACCTTATTCCATGGTTTTTCCAGGTCATGTATTCCGTACCCTAATTACATTATGAGAAAGTTATTTATCCTATCACCCTTATAGTTAACGGTGTGGAGCAGGAGGAACACAGCAGGCCAGGCAGCATCGGAGGAGCAGGAAATTTGAAGTTTCTGATTGGGATCCTTGCTTTGCTTGACAGTTTAAGTCTGTGCCCTCTTTTTTTTAAACCTATGAGTTTCTCCCTACGAGCTCTAACAGATACTTACGGAATTGAAAACCTCTATCAAATCTCCCCTCAACCACCACCTCCCCAAGGAGAACAGTTAGCAGGAGTAGGTATTTGCCCCTTCAACTTGCTGCGCCATTCATTAGATCATAATTGATCCATATGCCATGTTCCTGCTTTCTCTACATTCACCTTGATGCCTTTTAAATCTAAACGCATGTTTCTTTCTCTTGAGCTGAAGCCAGACACTGTTTCAGAGTGTCAGAAAAGGCTCAACAGGCCAAATTGTCATCTCCTATTTCTTCTGTTTTATCCATAAGCCATCCTGGTAAATATTTCCTTCAGTCTCTTCAGACCCTTCAACTTTTCTTAAGATTGATCCCTGAATTTGGACAAATCAGTCAAGTTCAGGCCCAACCAGTGGTGTTTTTAAACCTTTAGTGCAACTTCAGTGCTTTTGTACTCTGGTTTTATTTATGGAGTGCAGGATCCTATGTACCTTTATTAGCCACTCTCTCACCGTGTCATGCTGCCTTTGAACGATTTGTGTACTCATACTACTGGGTCCCTCTGCTCTTGTACCCTTTCACGGTGTCCTTTAATGTTTGAAGACAAATTACAAGCAAATTACAAGTTAGTATTGTGGATGTTGGAAATCTGAAATAATTCAGATTGTACTTGAAATGTTAACTGTGTTTCTGTCTCAATGATGCTGCCAGATCTGCTGAGTCTATAATGCTTTATTGTCATTAGCATGTATAAGCATTGGCTTTCATTCATAGTTTTAAATAGATCTTCAAGTGCACATGCTGAGGAATTTTTGTTCTGAGACATGAACTTTCAGTTTGAGATGTTTAATTGCTTAATTGAATCCTGCTTTGGTCAATGGATGAGTAGTTATTGTTTATTTTCTCCTTTGCCATGTGCGATTGACAAATGCAGGTTGAAGTCCTCATTGTTATCGCAACTAAACCTTGATCTCATTTCAGGTCCAGTGGTCGAGCTGCAATATTTTTTCTACTCAGGATCACGCAGCTGCAGCAGTTGCCAAAGCTGGAGTTCCTGGTCAGTACAATAATACAATTATAAGACCATAAGACATAGGAGCAGAAGTTAGGCCATACAGCCTGTGAGTCTCCTCCTCCATTCAAAAATGGCTTATACGTTTCTCAACCACATTCTCCCGCTTTTTCCCCCATAACCCTTGATCCCCTTGATAATCAAGAACCTGCCTGTCTCCGTCTTAAATATACTCAATGACCTGGCCTCCACGGCCTTCAGCAGTGAATTCCATAGATTCACCACTCTCTGGCTGAAGAAGTTTCTCCTTATCTCTGCTCTAAAAGATCTTCCCTCTACTCTAAGCCCATGCCCTCAGGTCCTACTCTCTCCTACCAATGGAAGTGTCTTCCCAGCATCCACTCAGCCCAAGCCATTCAGTATTCTGTAAGTTTCAATTAGATTCCCCCTCATCCTTCTAAACTCCAATGAATATAGTCCCAAAGTCCTCAAATGTTCCTCGTAAGTTAAGCTTTTCATCCCGGGGACCATTGTCATGCATCTCCTCTGAACCTGCTGCAGGGCCAGTACGTCCTTCCTGAGATATGGGGCCCAAAACTGCACACAATACTCCAAATGTGGCCTGACCACAGCCTTTTAGAGCCTCAGAACTACATCCCTGCTTTTATATTCAATTCTTCTCAAAATAAATGCCAAAGTTGCATTTACCTTCCTGACTATTTACTCAACCTGCAAGTTTATCTTGAGAGAATCCTGGACTGGAACTCCCAAGTTTCTTTGCACTTTAAACTTGTGAATTTTCTTCCCATTTAAAAAATAGCCCATACCTCTTCTCTTACCAAAATGCATGACCTCCCACTTCTCCATGTTGTCCTCCATCTGCCACTACTTTGCCAACTCTCCTAACCTGTCCAAATCCTTCTGCAGACTCGCCACATCTTCAATTCTCCCTGTCCCTCGACCTATCTTTGTACCATCTACAAATTTAGCCAGAATGCCTTCAGTTTCTACGTCGATACTATTAATGTATAAAGTGAAAAGTTGTGATCCCAACACTGACACTTGTGGAACACCACTTGTCACCAGCTGCCATCCTGAGAAAGACCCTTTTAACCCCACTCTCTGCTTTCTGCCATACAGCCAATCTTCTATCCATGCTAGTACCTTGCCTAAAACACCAAGGGCCCTTTCAGTCTTTTGCCTCACTCTCTTTTTAAATAGGGGTGTCATGTTAGCGATTTTTCAGTACTCAGGAACCCTCCGTGACTTTAGCAATTTCTGAAAGATCACTAACGCCCCCCCTATCTCTTCAGCTATCTCCTTCAAAACTCTGGGCTCTAGTCCAACTGGTCCTGGTGATTTATCCACCTTAAGGTCACTCAGTTTTTCTAGCACCTTCTCCTTGATCATGGCACCATATGTAGCTCTGCCCCCGGTTCTCTCAAATCTTTGGGCTATTTGTGTCTTCCACTGTAAAGATTGACGCAAAGTAATTATTCACTTCCTCAGCCACTTTCTTGTTCCTCACTACTATCTCTCCAGTGTCATTTTCCAGCAGTCTATTGTCCACTTCTGCCTCTCTTCTGCCTTTCTTTTGCCCTTTAGATGTCTAAAGAAACTCTTACAGTCCTCCTCTATATTACTGGCCAGCTTACCCTCATATTTAATCTTCTCCCTCCTTATTTCTTTTTTTGTTGCCCTCTTGGTCTTTGTAGGCTTCCCAATCCTCTGGTTTCCTTCACCACATTGTATGCTTTCTCTTTTGCTGTTATGCTATCCCTGACTTCCCTAGTCAGCTTTGGTTACCTCATCCTCCCTGTATCGTGCTTCTTTTCCTAGGGATGAATTTTTGCCGTGTTTCCTGAATTACTCCTAGAAACCCCTGCCATTGCTGTTCCATTGCCTTTCCTGCTCTTCTGGTTAATTCTGCCCAGCTCCTCCCTCATTTCTCTGTAGTCACCTTTATTCAGCTGTAATACTGTTACCTCTGATTCTATTTTCTCCCCTCAAATTGCAGACTAAATTCAATCATATTATGATCACTGCCTCACAAGGATTTCTTCGCCTTAAGCTCCCTTATCAAGTCTACCTCATTGCACAACACTAAATCCAGTATTGCCTGTTCCCTGGTGGGCTTCTCCATAAGCTGCTCCAAAAAGCCATCTCGTAGACATTCCCCAAACTCCTTTTCTTGCAATCCACTACCAAACTGATTTTCCCAGTCCACCTGCATTTTGAAATCCCCCATGATCTCTATAACTGTGCCTTTCTTACACACCAGGAGATAGAAGAGGTTTACCTTGCGCCCCAGCTCCTGACTACTGTTTGGAGTCCTGTGCATAATTCCAACTATGATTTATTACCTCTGCAGTTCCTCAACTCTACCCCCACAGATTCTGGCACCATCTGGCACTACTCGGTTTCTTACTATTGATTTAATTTCATTTCTTGCTGACAAGGCAACACCACCTCCTCTGCCTACCTGTCTATCTTTTTGATGAGATGTATATCTTTGGATTTTCAGCTCCCAGTCCTGATCCCTTTGCTGCTATTTCTCTGTTATGCCCACCATATCATACCTGCCGATTTTGATCTGCACCACAAGCTCATTTATCTTATTCCTTGTACTGCGTGCGTTCAGATATAACACCTTCAGTCCTGTATTGGCCATCCCACTTCTCATTGTCACTCATTTATCAAATGTGCTTGAAGTTTGATTTCTAACCCTTTCCAAGTACTCTGTCCTATTTTGTGTCTGTGCTGGAGACTTTAATAACCTCTCCTGAGTTCTCTTTGCCCATCATTTTTTTTTCATATTTTTCTCCACAGTGGAATATACTCCAATAGATGTTAGCCTGCAGCTTTGTTCCCTACTGGGGATGTTTTACCCTTATACTTCCTATCTTGTATGCTAAGTATGATAAATAGGACACAGATCACCATTGGATGGCATGGGCACATGTAGCACTAATCACTGGGAGGTCACTAAAGCACACTTGGTAACTTTTGATTTTAAAGTAATAAGGTATAGTGTTTAGCCATTTAAACTTGACCATTTGCTTTCTTGCAACCATTTGGAGAGGGCAGGGTGATGGGTCGAGTATAGATTACCCACCAAAGTAGCAATAACATCAACTGTCAGCTTGGAACTTCGTCGACTGAGGATTTTCTGCTCCACTAATGTTCAGCGTGTGTAGCCACCACCACTTCCTTACTAATCACAGGAGGAGTGCACTCAGTCCACTGGATCTGTTTGTTTGATAGTACAGAATTTAAGCATTGTTGAGAAAGGTTGTGTTTTGTCACAACTTAATTTTCTATTCATCAGGACAATTCCCAACAATATCAATGTGCAGAGAAAGCAACATTTATACTATGAGGAAAGTGCCGATTAGTCTGCAAGTGGGGTCTGATGGGTAGACGTATTGCCATGGAGAATATACCCATTAACATTGACAATTAACAACCAGGATTTGGTTATAGTTTAAACCATGCAGATTAACTCTTATTAGCCAAGGCTTTGCCTTGATAAATGAAACAGTGAATGGGTATCTCACTTTTCTCCCCCCGTTAAACCGAGTGTGTGTTGTTCTTTCTGTGCGGGTTAATTTATGCAGCTTCCAGTGCACGTCGTAAACCTGATTGATAATCCTGTAATGGTTATTGACACAACTTCACGTCAAGATTATCCAGCAAATGTCATCCAATTAGGTCCACTTCATAACCATTTACCCACAACTCTAGCTTTATCCTTTTTAAATCTTGCTATCTATGTTTAAAGTTGCAATCAAATCTGCTTTTACCACATTTTGTGTAATCTAGAGTGCACAATCACACTTGTTTTAAAATAAAAGTTTCCTCACCTTTGGTTCTTCTGCTAATAACTTAAACCTTTTGTAAACTTGATTTGTGTGATATGGTCATCTCTGTCTGGGTCGTATTTATTGCCCCTTTGGATGGTAGTGGTGAGCTGTTGTCATCAGCCACTGAAGTCCATAAGCTTAGATGCTTGGACAGCAACAATAAACTTTGGCAATATGCTTTCAAGTCAAGAAACTGTGTGTGACTTGAGGGGAGTTTGCAGCTGGGGGCTATTTCCGTGCCTCTGCCCTTGTCTTTCTATTGGGTAGAGATGGAGCCTTGGTGAGTTACTGCAGTGCAGGTGGTAGATGTTACATTCATACAGCTGTGCATTGGTGGTGGAGGAAGCAAATCTTTGTGCTGTGGTGCCAGTCAAAGCTGTTTTGTTATATATAATGTCGATACTCCTGAATGTTGTTGGAGCTACCAGGTTGAAGAGTATTCCATCAGATTCCTGACTTGTGCTTTGAGGAGTTAGGTGAGTTACTTGCTGCAGAATTCCCAGCCTCTGACCTGCTCCTGTGCCACAGTATTTGTCTGGCTGGTCCAATTCTGTATCAGTCAATGGTAACAATCTGAGGCTGAATAATGTCCAGATCTTGCTGCATTTGGTAATTAACTGCTTCAGTATTTGAGGAGACATGAATGGTGCTGAACATAGTGCAGTTATTGTAATCATCTTCACCACTTCTACCGTTCTGATGGAGAGAAGTCATTGGTGAAGCAACTAAAGATGGTGCCTGGGGCATTATACTCAGGAACTCCTGGAAATCTGTTGTTTGGCCGAGAGGAAAACGAGCTCCAAACAGTGGGGAATTTTCTCCTGACTCCTTTTGACTTGAATTTTGCTTAGCCGCCTTGATGCCTTTCTTGGCCAAATGTGGCCTTAATGTCAAGGGCAATAACTTTTGCTTCACCTCTGGAATTCACTTGTTGAGCCTGTATTTGAAAGAAGGGAATAATGAGGTCAGGAGCTGAGTGGGCTAGATGGAACCCACACTTAATGTCTTAGAGCAAGTTATTATTAAGTAAATGCAGCTTAATAGCAATTTGCTAATTGAGACTATTCTGGGGCATTGGGGTTCATGTGAAATTGTGGTAGTGTCCTTGCTTCTGATCCTTGAGGTATGGGTTCAAGCCCCACTTGCTCCTGTGGTACGCAATGACATCTCTGAACAGGTTGATTAGAAAATATTGTTAAGCAGATAAGTGGCTCTTATGATACTGATTTAGTAGCGTGCCTGCCTTTGGGCCAGGAGGCCCTGGTTCAAGTCTCAGCTGCCCCGGTGGTGTATAATACTTCTCTGAACAGATTGATAAGAAAGTAGTCAGTTTGGATTTGACCTTTTTATGAACTGGCAATGTTTTGACTTGCCATATCAGATGGGTAGTTGCCGGCGTTGTAATTGTTTGGGAAGTGCTTTGCTTCAGTACTGTTGTCCAGATGTTGTCTGACCGACTGAATAGCTGGGACCTCTGGAAGACGCAGGTTTGTAGAATTACTCTGTACAGAAGACATAAATGCTGGCCATCCAGTAATGCCCACATCCCACAAATGAATAGAAAAACAGAAGATTGGGGGTGGTGAACATGAGAGGTGTATAAGATTACGAGTGACAATGGGCAGGTAGATGTCTCCTTTCTAAGAAGGGCCAACAACGAGGAGTCCTAATTTTTGAAGGGAAAGGCTTTTATTTCAAAGGTTTAAGAGGGGGTTTTGAGGAAAAAGATTCCCAACCAGAGGGTGACAGAGGTCTAGAAGGAACTTCTCGGGAGGCCAGTTCAGATAGGAAACCTTCTAACCTTTTAAAAAGTACTTTCATGGGCACTTGAAGAGGTCATAATATTCAAGGTTATGGGCCTGGTGCAGGAAAGTGAGACTAGATTAGATTTTACTGTTAGGTGTACCCGAGTGCAAAAGTATAGGAGTACAATGGAAAGTGTACAGAATCACCACTACCTGGCACCATCTTTGAATACAGCATTAGAATTAAAAACAACAGTGCAAATTAAAGAGAGAAACAAATGGAAAATAAAATGTTCACATCACCCTTGCTGCTGCCACGAATCTTGAGCCTGGCTCACTAATGCCACCTGTGCTGGCCCCATCAATGCAATGGTGTCACTATCACTGCATCTGCTACTTTACAGCCTCAAGGCCTGTGCTTCGCCATCACCTGCATCAGACCTACCAACATTGAAATTGCCACGCTCCAGTTTCTATGGAGATAGTAATATATTTTTGGCAGTGTGGTCTTGATAGGCTGAAATGCGTCCATACCTGGTTACGTTTGAGAAGGTGGTGGCGTGCTGCCTTTTTGAACTGCTGCAGTCCCCCTACTGTGGGCCATTAGGGTGTGAATTCTAGGATTTTGACCCAGTGTCAGTGAAGGAATAGCAATATATTGCCAAATTAGTTTGGTGAGTGGCTTGGAGGAGGACTTGAAGGTGGTGGTATTCCTCTATATCTTCTGCTGTTGTCCTTCTAAGTGGAAGCAGTTATGGGTTTGGAAAGTGCTGACTGAAGATCTTTAGTGAATTTCTTGTAGATAGTACAAGTGTCAATGGTGGAGGGAGTGGATGCTTATGGATATAGTGACAATCAAGTGGCTGCTTTGCCCTGGATGGAGTCAAACTTCTTGAGTGTTGATGGAGCTGCACTCATCCAGGCAAGTGAGGAGTATTCCATCACACTCCTTACTTGCGCCTTGTAGATGGTGGACAGGCTTCGGGGAGTCAGGAGGTGAGTTACCCGCCGCAGTATTCCTAGCCTCTGATCTGCTCTTGCAACCACTGTGTTTATGTCGTGAGTCCAGTTTAGTTTTTGCTCAGTGATAACCCCCAGGATGTTGATGGTTGGGGATTTAGTGATAGTAACAATTAGCAACATTGTAGGAGAGGATTAAGCAGCACCATTGTGGTATAAGACCCTTTGGGGAAGCATGACCATTGTATGGTAGAATTCTTGATTAAGATAGGGAGTGACGCAATTAATTCAGAAACTATGGTCCTGAACTTAAAGAAAATTAACTTTGAGGTTGTAGACACGCTCGCTGAGCTGATGGGTTTGGTTACAAACGTTTTGTCGCCCTGCTAGCAACATCTGCTTGATGTATTGTAGGGTGATTAGTGAGTCTGGCCGTGGTGTGTCTTCCTGTTGTGGCCCGTCTCAGAGGTAATGGCACATTGTGCTTTTCGGAAATCCATTCCTTTGGAAGACTCTGTATAGGTACTCCTGTTCTGCTTTGCATAGTTCCGGGTTGCTGCAATGTGTTGTGGCTTGTCTAAGTACTGTTCTGATGCAGCTCTGTTTATGGGCGTCGGGGTGTTTTCTTTATAGCAGAGAATGTAGAGTGGATGTCTGACCAAGATGTGTAAGATTGAGGGGCATGAAGATGTTGAACAGAATGTCCCCTGTTTTTGAAGGGCAGAGCTGGGACAATGGTTTAGTGCTGTAATGCAATGATAAGTTGATGGTCAGAATATTTTTTCCAGAGTTGAAATTGTGAAAACTAGGAGACATCCATTTAAGGTGAAAGGGGGAAAGTTCAAAGGAGATGGGAGGGACACGTATATTTTACTGAGTGGTAGGAGTTTGGAAGGCGCTGTCAGAGGTGGTGGTGGAGGCAGATATGGTAGGGGCGTAAGCATGTGAGTATGCAAGCAATGGAGGCACATGGACCAAGGCCAGACGGAAGGGATTAGTTTCATTCGGCATCATGTTCGTTACAGCATCATGGGCCAAAGTGCATGTCCCTGTGCTTTATAGTTCTATTTTCTATTGTTGCTAGACTATTAATCCAGAAACTCAGTTTTCCTCATGCTCTAGCGACCCAGGCTTGAATTTAATTTAATTAAAAACCTGAAATTAAGAATCAACAGATGGCTGTTGATTGTTGGAAGAACCCCTCTAACTCATTAACGTCCTTCAGGGAAGGAAAATTGCAATTCCTCTCCTGGTCTAGCTTCTGTATGACTCCAGAATCCCAACAACCTGATTGACTCACAACTGCTGTCTGAAATGGGCGAGAAACCACACAGCTAAGGATGAGCAATGAACACTGGCCAGCCAGCAATTCCCATGTCCCACGAATGAATATCAAAACAAGGGGATGTAATTTTAAGATGAAGATGTGATGTGGATCTGAGGAAAACCACTTTTACTTAGAGGGTGGTAAGGGTCTAGAATGCACTGTCGCGGAGAATTGTTGAGGCCGGAAACCTCAACTCTGGAAAAAGTACTTGGATGAGCACTTGAAATGTCATCACGTTCAAGGCTATGAGCCTAGTGCGGGAATGTGGGACTAGTGTAGATTGTACCACTAAATATGTACTGATTCAATGGTCTGAAGAGCCTATTCTGTTTCTAAAATGTGTTGCCACTGACAAGAATTTCTGAATACATCTGGTGCTGCCATTCCCTTCTCTGTCTCTTGAACTCGGTCTGCCTAGTTCACCAGTTTGCCTTCCTGAATTGCTGTTATCCATTTCATTGATTACTGCATTTGACGTTATCTGCAAACTTTGAAATTATGCCCTGAATATTATTAATCGTATGTCCACACATCTATTTCATTGAAATGTATCAAATGAAGCAGTGATTATAACCCCAACCTCAGGGAGCCCCAGAATGTGTTCCCCCTAGTATGGTCGAAAGGAAGTAGTTCTGTAACTACTGTGCTTTCTGCCCTTTAGCCGATTGTGAACTGTTAGACTTAATCGGGAAAAGTGTGCTAATTCAGGAAACATGGTGATGTAGTGGTAATCCAGAAGCCCCAGGGTGACACACATTCCTACCATGGCAGATAATTATATCTGAATTGAATAAAAATATAGAATGAAATGCCAGCCTAATAATTACCATGCAGTCACTGTCTCATATGTGTAAAAGCCCGTCTGGTTTAGTAGCAGGTTACCTCCTCCATCGTCACTATTTAAGACCCCAGGCACACAGTCCAGGTGAAGCTGATTTATTTGAACTTTGTTCAATTTAGTCTATTGTATTCGCTGCTCACAATCTGGTCTCCGATACAATGGGGAGACAAAATACAGAGTGGATGACTGCTGACACCTGCACTCCATGTGTGAAAATGAGCCTGAGCTTCCAGCTGTCTGTGTTCCCATGCCAGCATTTGTCTTCAACCTGCTGCACTGCTGTAGCGAGGCTTGATGCAAGCTGGAGGCACACCACCTCATCTTGATACATATGTCACAGCCTTTCAAATTAAACAATGAGTTTAACAATGTCAGAATGCAAACACGCTCCACCTTCCTCTTGTGTTTGCAACTCTGTCACACTCTCCCTGCCACCTGCCAGGTCTTGGCTTGCATGGCTTATACCCAGCGCAACCAACCCATTTTCAATTATTTACACTTCTCATTACACCCTACATTTATCTCTCTCAACTAAACATCAGTCTCTTTGTTAGCCTGTTATATTATTTGAGTTTTTTATTTGAGTCCTTTACCCCCCACCTCGACCCTGTTATTAGCATAAGTACCAGTTTCTCAGTTATTTTCATTTCAGACCAAGATGTGTTTCTGCTTTTTCCCCTCTGCAGGTGCTGCCAGCCCTGCTGAGTCTCCCTGGCACTCTCCCTGATTTACTGATGTCCTTTCAGGAAAGACGTCTACTGCCCTTACCTCATTTAGCCTCTATGTGACTCCAAACCCATAGCAACGTGATTGCGCTTAACAGCCTTCGGGCAGTTAAAGCTAGGTGACGGTTATTGGCCTAATCAGTGACTTCCACATTCCCTAAACTACTAACTAAAAATAATCACGCCTACATCCCACAAGCTTTCGTAAACACCCAATTAGAATGGAAAGATTATCGATTTACTTGACAGGCTGTTATTGAGGACAAAGGCAAGTCACACCAGGGTTCGTTGTTATTATTTCAAATGCACTTATTCTTTTAAAAAAAGGTAGATAAAATAAAGCCTAATCTACTCAACCTCTCTTCGTAGCTAGCATCTTTGTAGACCAGGCAACATCCTGGTGAACCTCCTCTGCACCCTCTCCAAAGCATCCACATCCTTTTGGTAATGTGGCGACCAGAACTGTACACAGTACTCCAAATGTGGCCAAACCAAAGTCTTATACAACTGTAATATGACCTGCCAACTCTTGTACTCAATACCCCGTCCGATGAAGGAAAGCATGCCGTATGCCGCCTTGACCACGCTATCGACCTGCGTTGCTACCTTCAGGTAACAGTGGACCTGAACACCCAGATCTCTCTGTACATCAGTTTTCCCCAGGACTTTTTCATTTACTGTATAGATCGCTCTTGAATCGGATCTTCCAAAATGCGTCACCTCGCATTAGCCTGGATGAACTCCATCTGCCATTTATCTGCTCAACTCTCTGTCTATATTTTGCTCTAATCTCTGACAGTCCCCTTCACTATCTGCTGCTCCACCAATCTTCGTGTCATCTGCAAATCACCGCCTATCAGACCACATATTCCTTCCTCCAGATCATTTACCTATATCACAAACAACAGTGGTCCCAGCACAGGTCCCTGTGGAACACCACTGGTCACAAGTCTCCAATTTGAGAAACCCCCTTCCACTACTACTGTCTCCTGTTGTCTAGCCAGTTTTTTATCCATCTAGCAAGCTCACCCTGGACCGAGGGGGATGGGGACAGGGTTCTGGAATAAATAGGGAGAGAGGGGGAGGCGGGCCGAAGATGGACAGAAAAGAAGGGGAGGTAGGGAGGGGATAGGTCAGTCCAGGGAAGACGGACAGGTCAAGGAGGCGGGATGAGGTTAGTAGGTAGGAAATGGCGGTGCGGCTTGAGGTGGGAGGAAGGGATAGATGAGAGGAAGAACAGGTTAGGGAGGTGGGGATAGGCTGGGCTGGTTTTGGGATGTGGTGGGGAAAGGGGAGATTTTGAAGCTTGTGAAGTCAACGTTGATACCATTGGGCTGCAGGGTTCCCAAGAGGAATATGAGTTGCTGTTCCTGCAACCTTCGGGTGCATCATTGTGGCACTGCAGGAGGCCCATGATGGACATGTCATCTGAGGAATGGGAGGGGGAGTTAAAATGGCTCGCGACTGGGAGGTGCAGTTGTTTACTGTGAACCGAGCTGAGGTGTTCTGCAAAGAGGTCCCCAAACCTCCGCTTGGTTTCCCCAATGTAGAGGAAGCCACACCGGGTACAGTGGACACAGTATACCACATTGGCAGATGTGCAGGTGAACCTCTGCTTAATGTGGAAAGTCATCTTGGGGCCTGGGATGGGGGTAAGGGTGGAAGTGTGGGGGCAAATGTAACACTTGCTGCAGTTGCATGGGAAGGTGCCGGGTGTGGTGGGGTTGGAGGGGAGTGTGGAGCAGACAAGGGAGTCACAGAGAGAGTGGTCTCTCCAGAAGGCAGACAAGGGTGGGGATGGAAAAATAGTTTGGGTGGTGGGGTCGGATTTTAGATGGCGGAAGTGTCGGAGGATGATGTGTTGTATCCGGAGGTTCATGGGGTGGTATGTAAGAACGAGGGGGATTCTCTTGGGGCGGTTGTGGCGGGGGGTGGAGTGTGAGGGATGTGTTGCGGGAAATGCGGGAGACGCAGTCAAGGGCATTCTCGATCACTGCGGGGGGAAAGTTGCGGTCCTTGAAGAATGCGGACATCTGGGATGTGTGGGAGTGGAATGCCTCATCCTGGGGGCAGTGGCAGAGGAATTGGGAATAGGGGATGGAATTTTTGCAGGAGGGTGGGTGGGAGGAGGTGTATTCTAGGTAGCTGTGGGAGTCAGTGGGCTTGAAATGGACATCAGTTTCTAGCTGGTTACCTGAGATGGAGACTGAGAGGTCCAGGAAAGCGAGGGATGTGTTGGAGATGGCCCAGGTGAACTTGAGGTTGGGGTGGAAGGTGTTGGTGAAGTGGATGAACTGTTCGAGCTCCTCTGGGGAGCAAGAGGCGGCACCGATAGTCATCAATGTAAAGGAGGAAGAGGTGGGGTTTGGGGCCAGTGTAGGTGCAGAAGAGGGACTGTTCCACGTGACCTACAAAGAGGCAGGCATAGCTTGGGCCCATGCAGATACCCATGGCCACCCCCTTTGTCTGTAGGAAGTGAGAGGAATGGAAAGAGAAGTTGTTGAGGGTGAGGACGAGTTCAGCTAGGCGGATGAGGGTGTCGGTGGAGGGGGACTGGTCGGGCCTGCGGGACAGGAAGAAGCGGAGGGCCTTGAGGTCATCTGCATGAGGAATACAGGTGTATAGGGACTGGATGTCCATGGTGAAAATGAGGTGTTGGCGGCCAGGGAATTTGAAGATCTGGAGGGGGTGGAGGGCATGTGTGGTGTCACGGACGTAGGTAGGGAGTTCCTGCACCAAATGGGAGAAGATGGAGTCCAGATAGGTGGAGATGAGTTCGGTGGGGCAGGAACAGGCTGAGACAATGGGTCGACCAGGGCAGGCAGGTTTGTGGATTTTGGGAAGGAGATAAAAACGGGCCGTGCAGGGTTGGGGAACAATAAGGTTGGAGGCTGTGGGTGGGAGGTCCGCTGAGGTGATGAGGTCATGGATGGTATTGGAGATGATGGTTTGGTGCTCAAGGGTGGGGTCATGATCAAGGCGGCGGTAGGAGGTGGTGTCGGAGAGTTGCTGCTTGGCCTCGGTGATGTAGAGGTCGATGCGCTTCCTCTGAAGGGTCTAGGCCCAAAACGTCAGCTTTTGTGCTCCTGAGATGCTGCTTGGCCTGCTGTGTTCATCCAGCTTCACACTTTGTTATCTTTCTTCACCCTGGACCCCATGTGACTTCACTTTCTCCATCAGCCTGCCATGGGGAACCTTATCAAATGCCTTACTGAAGTCCATGTATATGACATCTACAGCCTTTCCCTCATCAATCAACTTTGTCACGCCCCCAAAGAATTCTATTAAGTTGGTAAGATATGACCTTCCCTGCACAAAACCATATCACCTATCAATGATAAGCCCATTTTCTTCCAAATGGGAATATATCCTATCCCTCAGTATCTTTTCCAGCAGCTTCCCTACCACTGACATCAGGCTCACCGGTCGATAATTACTTGGATTATCCCTGCTACCCTTCTTAAACAAGGCAACAAAGTTCTCAGTTCATTGGGGCAGCAGGGTGGCACAGTGGTTAGCACTGCTGCCTCACAGTGCCAGGGACCTGGGTTTGATTCCAGCCTCAGGTGACTGTCTGTGTGGAGTTTGTGCATTTTCCCTGTGGTCTGCACTTTGGAAGATCTAATTTAAGAGCGAACTATACAGTAATGGAAAAAGTCCTGGGGAAAATTGATGTACAGAGAGATCTGGGTGTTCAGGTCCACTGTTACCTGAAGGTAGCAACGCAGGTCGATAGAGTGGTCAAGAAGGCATACAGCATGCTTTCCTTCTTCGGACAGTGTATTAAGTACAAGAGTTGGCAGGTCATGTTACAGTTGTATAAGACTTTGGTTCGGCCACATTTGGAGTACTGCGTACAGTTCTGGTCGTCACATTACCAAAAGGATGTGGATGCTTTGGAGAGGGTGCAGAGGAGGTTCACCAGGATGTTGCCTGGTATGGAGGGCACTAGCTACGAAGAAAGGTTGAATAGATTAGGGTTATATTCATTAGAAAGACGGAGATGGGGGTGGCCTAATTGAGGTCTACAAAATCATGAGGGGTATAGACAGGATGGATACCAAGAAGCTTTTTCCCCAGAGTGGGGGACTCAATTACTAGGGGTCATGAGTTCAGGGTGAGAGGAGGAAAGTTTATGGGAGATATGCATGGAAAGTTCTTTACGCAGAGGGTGGTGGGTGCCTGGAACGCGTTGCCAGCGGAGGTGGTAGATGCAGGCACAATAGTGTCTTTTAAGATGTATCTGGACAGCTACATGGATAGGCAGGGAGCAAAGAGATACAGCCCAAAGACATGCAGGTTAGGTGGATTGGCCATGCTAAATTGCCCGTAGTGTTCAGGGAGTTAGAGGGTGTGTATTAGGTGGGTCACAGGGGAACGGCTCTGGATGGGATGCCCTGAGGTTCAGTGTGGACTTATTGTGCTGAAGGCGCTGTTTCCACGCTAGGGATTCTATGATTCTTCAGATTTTAGCAAAGACGAGATGCTTTGTTGAGCGTTGGGCGTTCTTCAGTCAAAGAATCATACAGCATCGAAACAGGCCCTTTGGTCAACCAAATCTATGTCATGCAACGAACATCAAAGTGTACTAATCCTGTTTACCTGCACTTGGTCTATGGCCATCTATGCTCTGGCAATTTAAGTGCTTGTCCAGGTGCTTCTTAAATGTTGCGAACATACCTTGCTGCACCACCAGCTTAAACAGTGAACTCCGTATCTCTACCATCCTCTGGCAATCCTCTCCAAACCACTTATTCCTCCATTTAAATTTATGCCCTCTGGCCTTAGACATGTCTGCCAAGGTGAAGAGTGTGTCACAACTTGCTGTATGCCTCTCATAATTTTGTATACCTCAATCTAATTTCATTCACCCCCAAGCCTCCTGGTAAATCACCCCTGCACCCTCTGCAATGCATCCTGATAGTGTGGTGACCAGGAATGCACACGGTATTCTATCTGTAGCTTAACCAATGTTTTATAAAGTTGTAACGAGACTCCCTTGCTCCTGTATTCTGTGCTGTGGTTAATGAAGGCAAGCATCTCATAGGCCTTCACCACCTAGTCTACTTGTGCTGGTGTCTTCAGTATCTAGGGACTTACATACCAAGGTCCCTTTTTCCCTCAGCGCTTCCTGGGGAGCTACCATTCATTGCGTAAATCTTTATTCGACCTTCCAAGATGTATTGGCATCAGACTGTATCCTGAGACCATCCTCCTCCCTATCAACACTACTGATTTTTGTGTCATGTGCACACCTACCAATTACATCTTTTATGTTTACACCCAAGTCATTAATGTACATAGTAATCATCAAGCCTCTTAGCACTGATCTCTTTGGTACACCACTGGTCACAGGTTTCCAATTACAAAAAAATCCTCCACCATCAACCTTCACTTCCTATTTCAGGCTAATTTTGGATCCAGTTTCACAACTTGCCTTGGAACCCACAGCCTCTTAACTTTCAAACCAACCTTCCCTGTGGGACCTTGTTGAAGGACTTGGTGAGGCCCGTGTACACTGCATCAATTACAACACCCTCATCAATATATTTAGTTACCTTTTCAAAAAACTGAATTAAATTAATCAGACTAGATACTAATGCTGATCAATCCCTGTCTTTTCACACAAAAACCACAAGAACAGCAGATGCTGTAAATCGGAAACAAAAGCAGAAATTGCTAGAAAAGCTCGGCAGGTGTAACAGCAAAGGGAGAGAGATCAACAGTTACTTTTCAGATTGAGGAAGACTCACTGGTCTGTACTTACTGGACCTATCCTTGCTGCCCTTGGGGAGAAAAAACAACTGCATTAATCCTCTTCCAGTTAAGAGGCACTTCATATGTGGCCAGAAAAACACAACTGCAGATGCTGGCAATCTGAAACAGAAACAGAAATTGATGAAACTCATCAGATGAAAGGTCAGTAGAGGTAAAACTTGCCTCCTATAGCAGCCTGGGAAACAGCTCATCAGGAATCTGGCATTTATGCACCTTTATGCCTGGTAAAACACATAATACAACCCATTATTAATCTAAATGTACTCTTAGAGCCTCACTATCCCGACTGCAATCCCCAGCTATGATATCTTTCTCCTCTGTAAATACAGATGAGAAATATTCATTTATGACCTCTCCACGTCGTCTGGCTGGATGCCCAGATTACGCCTTTAGTCTCTGATAGGTTCCACTCTTACCTTGGTAATCCTGTTGCTCTTAATATGTTTAGGAATGTCTTGTTTTCCTAAGTCCTGTCTGCCACAGATATTTTGTGGCCACTCTTTGCCCTCCAAATTTATTTTCTAAGTATCGACCTACATTCTATACTTATAGATGTTTCCCTTGCTTTTGCCTTCGCATTACTAACATATGCTTCCTTCTTTATCCAACTCATGATATCCCTTAACAATCCAGAGTTCCCTGGCCTGCTGAAATTCTATTTGCCCTGAGGAATATGTTGGCTTTAAATTTTTGCTATTACTTTTAAAAGACTTTAATTTTCCATATATGGACTTAATTGCAAGTACCTGTTCCCAGTCTGTTTGCTTGTTCTGCCCGCACTGCTTCCACCAGTATTTAGCAGACTGCAGCTCATCCATTCAGGTCAACATGATGCAGGTCATCATCAGGCAGCTTCTTAATTCAAAAAGAATCTAGTATAGCTCTGAATTGATACTGTAGCAATCTCACTGCTTCAAAAACAACATAATTTTATACTGCAAAAATATCCTGTTATTTCAGCTGTTTTTTCTTGAAGTGAGTTCAAACAACAATAATCAGTACCTGGAGATGAACAATAAGGAAGTGTGCAGAAAAACCAAAGAACAGAAGAAATGATCAGATAGTGCAGGATAACCTCTTGCTGGTGCTACTCATCTGTAGCAGCTGAGGAAGGGAATGCCATTCATGAACCAGCCTCTTCAGCCACAACAGACAATGTTAATCCAGAAATGAATACTGATGCACAGTCTAGGTGAAGGCCATTGTCCCGTAAGACAGACAAATGCTAATGTTTATATAAGGTATTGTTGATGGATGTGTTGTGGAATCTGTAATTGTTCAAATGAATTTAGAACATAGAACATTACAGCACAGTACAGGCCCTTCGGCCCTCGATGTTGTGCTGACCTATCATACCGATCTGAAGCCCATCTAACCTACACTATTCCATCTACGTCCATATGCTTGTCCAATGACGACTTAAATGTACCTAAAGTTGGCGAATCTACTACCATTGCAGGCAAAGCGTTCCATTCCCTTACTACTCTCTGAGTAAAGAAACTACCTCTGACATCTGTCCTATATCTTTCACCCCTCAATTTAAAGCGATGCCCCCTCCTGCTCGCCATCACCATCCTAGGGAAAAGGCTCTCCCTATCCACCCTATCTAATCCTCTGATTATTTTATATGTTTCAATTAAGTCACCTCTCAACCTCCTTCTCTCTAATGAAAACAGCCTCAAGTCCCTCAGCCTTTCCTCGTAAGACCTTCCCTCCAGACCAGGCAACGTCCTAGTAAATCTCCTCTGCATCCTTTCCAAAGCTTCCACATCCTTCTTATAATGCGGTGACCAGAACTGTACACAATACTCCAAGTGCGGCCGCACCAGAGCTTTGTACAGCTTCACCATAACCTCTTGGTTCCGGAACTCGATCCCTCTATTAATAAAAGCTAAAACGCTGTGTGCCTTCTTAACAGCCCTGTCAACCTGGGTGGCAACTTTCAAGGAACTGTGTACATCACACCTTCTGACTGTCCCACTGTTGCACTTTAATGCTAGTCATGGATTTTTTTTTATTTTTAATAGTGAACAGCTTTTGCTAAATTGGATTCCTGCACCCATAAGTTTAGCCTTTTTGATCCACTCCGTTCCATTATATTTTTGTGATTAAGTCTTCATTTGTTTGCCTGAAGTAATGCTATATTGTGACTGGTGCAATTTTAAGTTGAATCATCAGCATTGTGGAACTGCCAGCCTGATGCAGTTCTGCTTGTTAGCAGAATGTTGGATGAATATCATCTGTAGATATCTCGTTATTTACATTTAAATGTCAGAGCTAGTCAAAAATGTAACTTACAACGTGTTAACATGGCACATACAAAATTGTGAGTAGTTCTTTGCTGAGAGTTTGTACTTCAGTGATGGTCTAACTTGTTAGATGTGTAACATGTTTTTGATCCCTGTTTCACCCGTGTGATGTATGGCATCTTCTGTGACATCCACAAATTGCAATGTAGTGGTGTTATGATATTGCTTTTAGAAAGTGCAGCAGGTGAGGAAAATGTCCTGGAAAGTCTACTGCAGGCTGATTTTTAACTGAGCGTGCACTGAAAAGCATTGTTTGTTGTTAGTGCCTTGTTTAAGAATGTTTGTTTTATTTGCAGTATATGCATGGAAGGGAGAGACAGATGAAGAATACATTTGGTGCATTGAACAGACTCTGTATTTCCGTGATGGAAAACCCCTCAACATGATTTTGGATGATGGTGGGGACCTTACGAATCTGGTTCACAACAAACATCCTAAGCTCTTACAAGGTGACTGCTGTCTTCTGTTGTTGTGAGGAAATCATCTTTGGATGGTGTATGTTATTTTGGGTCATGTTCTTTTCCCTACATGCTGTTAATATACCATACACTGCAAGCCGTAGGCCTTCAGTGAAATGTGCATGTAGTAATAGATGTAATATACCAGGGTATAGATGCAAATAGGAAGGATAGAAAGGAAGACAAGAAAGGAGGGGGAGTGATTAGGGATAACATTACAGCTGTACTTAAGATATTCCTGCGAGTATGTCTAGTGAAGTTATTTCGGTGGAAATGAGAAATAAGAAAGGGATGATCACCTTAAAGGGATTGTACGATAGACCCCACCCTCTCCCTCGACAGCGGGAAATTCAGAACTAAAATTGTGGGAAGATCGCAATTATCTGTAGGAATGATCGAGATGTTATGGTTAGAGGGTTTTAACTTTCCAAACATAAACTGGGCCGTTGCGTTAGGAACTTGGATGTAGAGGAATTTAAGTGTGTACAAGAAGCATTTTCTGATGCAGGATGTGAGTGTACCTACGAGAGAAGGTGCAAAAATGTGACCTATGTGTGGGAAATAAGGCAGGGTGGGTGACTGAGGTGTCAGTGGGGCCATAATTCTATTAGTTTTAAAATAGTGATGGTAAAGGATTGACTGGATTGAAAAGTTATAAATTGGAGATAGATCAATTTTGACAGTATTACAGAAGAACTCTCAAAAGTTGATAGGGGGTAGATGTTTACAGGTAAAGGAAGGCTGGAAAATGGGACGTCTTCAAAAATGAAATAACAGGAGTCCAGAGGTGATATGTTCTTGTTAGGGTGAAGGGCAAGGCTGGTAGGTATAGGAAATACTGGATGACGAGAGATATTATGGTTTTGGTCAAGAATAAGAAGGAAGCATGCTGTATGTCATGTATAGACAGCAGGGATTGGGTGAATCCCTAGAAGAGGATGACGACAGTCGGAGTATATTTAAGAGGAAAATCAGGAGGGCAAAACGGGACATGCGATAGCTTTGGTGAATAGGGTTAAGTAGAATCCAGAAGGATTCTGCATTTATGTTAGGGACAAAAGGGTAACTAGGATGAGAATAGGGCCCCTTAATGATCAGCGAGACCGGAACAGCAGGACCTAGGGGAGAATCAAAACAAATATTTGGCATCGGCATTTGCTGTGGATAAAGATATGGAAGATAGAGAATGTGGGGAAATAAATCGCAGCATCTTCAAAAATGTCCATATTACAGAGCAAGTAGTACTGGGCAACTTAAAACACATAAAGGTGGATAAATCCCCAGGACTTAATCAGGTGTAACCTCTGGAACTCTGTGGAAGCTAGCCAAGTGATTGGTGGGCCCCTTGCTGACATATTTGTATCACCAATAGGCACAGGTGAAGTGCTGGAAGACTGAAGGTTGGCTAACGTGGTGCCACTATATAAGAAGGGTGGTAAGGAAAAGCCAGGGAACTATAGGCTGATGATCTTTATATTGGTGGGCAAATTGTTGGAGGAAATCCTGGGGGACAGGATTTACATGTATTTGGAAGGACTGATTAGGGATAGTCACATGGTTTTGTGTGTGGGGAATCGTGCCTCACTAATTTGATTGAGTTTTTGAAGAAGTAACGAAGAGGATTGTTGAAGGCAGAGCGGTGGACATAGTCAATATGGACTTCAGTAAGGCGTTTGATAAGGTTCTTCATGTAGACTGGTTAGCAGAGTTAGATCACATGGAATGCAGAGAACTAGCCATTTGGATACAGAACTGGCTGGAAAGTAGAAGACAGGGTGGTGGTGGAGGGTTTCTTTTCAGACCGGAAACCTGTAACTAGCAGTATACCACAAAGATTGGTGCTGGGCCCACTGCTTTTCGTCATTGACGTAAATGATTTGGATGTGAACATAGGAGGTATGGTTCATGAGTTTGCATGAGACTAAAATTGGAGGTGCTGTAGACAACAAAGAAGGTTACCCCAGAGTACAACAGGATGTTGATCAGACAGGCTAATGGACTGAGCAGTGGCAGGACAGAGTTTAATTTAGATAAATGTGTGGTGCTGTATTTTAGAAAGGCAAATCAGTCCAGGATTTATACACTTAATGGTAAGATCCTGGGGAGTGTTGCTGGACAAAGAGACCTTGGAGTGCAGGTTCATCATTTCTTGAAAGTGGAGTCACAGGTAGACAGATAGTGAAGAAGGCATTTGCTATACTTGCCTTTATTGGTTAGTGTATTGAGCATAGTAGTTAGGATGTCATGTTGCAGCTGTACAAGATGTTGGTTAGGCAACTCTGATTATGCAATTCTGGTCTCCGTCTATAGGTAGGATGTTGTGAAACTTGAAAGTGTTTAGACACATTTATAATAATATTGCCAAGGTTAGAGGGTTTGAGTTATAGGGAGAAGCTGAACAGGTTGGACCAAGGCATCTGTTTCTGTGTTGTACAACTCTGATTATCTTAAGAACAGAATTCCTGGACTGGGCAGTCGCCCGGCATTGGAAAAATATATCAGTGAAGATGACTCCTTTGAGACCACAATGTAGGTTCGATTCTTGTGTTGGCACTCTTCCAGATTCACTACAGATTCCAAATATTCATTGCAGTATCACTGAGAGCAGTTCAAAAATGACTACATTTCCTCATTTGGGTCAGTAAACTTATTTCTGTGATGAAATAAGGTGATTGGTTCTGAAGCAGTTCAAAAATACTGTCCACATCAGATTTGCTTAGGTACTTGCAATCAGCAAATTTTCTGTTGGTTTATTGGGTAACAGGTACCCAGAAAGGCAAAGGAGTCGGATAGTATAAAAGCAAGAGTTTTAATTGTGCAAAGCACTGGTATTATATTCCTAATTATTCTTTAGCATAGACCCCAGAGAAAGGAGTGAAATACTTAGAGTTGTAACTACTACACACTCAACTAAATCAAGCTTTGTCCTGCCAAAATTTGGAGATTTCTTTATAGAATCAGAGAATAGAGTTTGCACTATCCTTTGAAGCAGCGAATAACCTTGAACAGATCCTTGCCATTTCCCTGTACGCGTCCTGAAAATGTTTCAGTTTGAAAACCCCACTTGAACTTGCCTCCATCACGCAGTCAGTGTGTACGCCAGATCCTTCTCCACTGCCTCTTTGAAAAAGCTTTTCCTCATATGGCCACCTCTTCTTTTGCCACTTACCCTAAACCAGTGCCCACCTTTCCACCAAATAGAACTGTATCTCCCTATTTACCCTGTCCCAAAATCCTCATGCCTTGAATTGTTCATGACATGTTTAACTGGGTAAAAGTCTGATTGTTTGTTAATTCTGCAGATATCAAGGGTATCTCTGAAGAGACTACAACTGGAGTGCACAATCTCTATAAGATGCACAAGAACAAACAACTTAAAATTCCTGCCATCAATGTGAATGACTCTGTAACTAAGGTAATACATTTTATTGAGTTTTCTGATATATTATGCAATTAATTAACTCTGCATTTGAGATGATTTCCGAAGTTGGTGTTCAGAGTTGACTTTGGCTTTGCTAAATAAAAAACCTTGGCTTCTCATTTTAAAGATTGCAATGGGCAGTCAGTATTTGTGATGGAGGCAAATTCAGCCTGGGTATGTGAAAGGGAATTGTGGAGTTATTTGAAAAACAATCAAAGTGCACAGTTATGGAGTGCAGGCAGGAGAATAGCACTTTAGAGAGCTGGCACATGCATGATGGATTGAACAGCTGCCAAAGTTGTTCATTTTGGAAGGAAGAGCAAAAGAACAGTATTATTTAAATGGAAAAAAGCAGAATCACAAAGGGACTTGGGTATACTTGTGCACAAAATGACTAATCAGAAAGTTGAATGCAATGTTGGCCCTTATTCAAAGTCAAGTGTACAAGATGCTGGTGAGATTGCGTGAAATAATGAGATATATTTCGGTCTTGTAGAAGCAAAGACGTCATTTCATTGGATGCAGCTCAGGGAAAGTTTGATAGGATGACCTCTGGTTTGGAGGCATTGTCTTAGGAACAAAGGCTGAACAGGTTGGAACTTTACTGACTGGAGTTCAGAAGAATGAGAGGTTGGCTGTTGGTTTGTTCGCCGAGCTTGGCAAATGACTTGCAAACGTTTCATCTACAGTCGAGAAGACGACATCAGTGCGTAGGTGGGTGATTCCTCTGGCGCTCACATTTATATAAGTTGCCTGAGTAGTTAATGTTCTCGATTTTGATTAGCGGATATTTTTGGTAGTTAATGTTCTCAATTTTGATTGGTAGATATCTTAGTAACCTAAATCAAGTTTGTGTTATGGTTGTGTTTGAGAATGAGAGGTGTTTTCATTGAAAAATTTTGCATTCCTAAGGAGTTTCACAGGATAAATGCTGAGAGGATGTTTGGAGTCCTCTCTGGCAGTCAGGAAGATGATGGTAGTTATTGCAGGTCAATCATCCCAGCTCCAGGACATTCTGCAGTAGTTCATCTAGATAATGTCACAGGCCCAACCACCATCAGCTGCTTCATCAATGACCTTCCCTCCATCATAAGTGGAGTGGTTGTCATTGATTGTGCAATGTTCAGCACCGTTCGAGACTCCTCAACAATCTAACCATTGCTTCTATTAACATCCTTGGGATCACTGTTGACCAGAAATTCCACTGGATTCATTACATAAACATAGTGGCTACAAGAGTAGGCCAGACGCTAGGAATACTGAGGTGATAAATTCACTACCTGATGCCCCAACACTGTCCATCCTGTGCGAGGCACGAGTCCGGAGTGTGATGGAACACTTCCCACTTGTCTGCATGAGTGCAGTTCCAACAACACTCAAGAAGCTCAACACCTTCCAGGATAAGCAGCCCACTTGATTTGCACTGCATCCACACAAATCGACTCCCTCCACCACTGATGCTTCAAAGCAGCAATGTGTACCATCTACAAAATGCATTATAGAAATTCATCAAAGATTCTTATCTTTCAAACTGACAACCACTACTATCTAGAAGGACAATGACAGCAGATAAACAACAAAGAAACCTACAGCACAGGAACAGGCCCTTCGGCCCGCCAAGCTTGCGCCAATCAAGATCCTCTGTCTAACCTGTCAGCTATTTTCTAACGGTCTGTGTCCATTTGCTCCCTGCTCATCCATGTACCTGTCCAAATATATCTTAAAAGATGCTAACGTGTCTGCGTCTACCACCTCCTCTGGCAACGTGTTCCAGGTACCCACCACCCTCTGTGTAAAGGGGAAGCTTTTTCACACAGGGTGGTGGGTGTATAGAATGAGCTACCAGAGGTACTGATGGAGGCTGGTGCAATTACAGCATTTAAAAGGCATCTGGATGGGTGTATGAATGCGAAGGCTTTAGAGGGATATGGGCCAAAAGCTGGCAAATGGGACTGGATTAATTTCGGATATCTGGTCAGCATGGACAAGTTGGACCGAAGACCCTGTTTCCTTGCTGTACAGTTTCGTGACTAATGAGTACGAGAGATGGGACATATTCAGGTTGTACAGGATGTTGATGAGGCCACTTCTGTATAGTCCTGATTGCCTTGTTATTGGAAGAATCTTATTAAACTGGAGAGTGTTCAAAAAAGATTTACAAGGATGTTGCCGGGAATGGACGGTTTGAGATATCAAAATAGGCTGGAAAGACTGGAACTTTTTTCACTGGAGCGTCGGAGGTTGAGGGATACCCTTGTTCAGATTTATAAAATCACGAAGGGCATGGATAAGGTGAATTTAAGTGTTTTCCCTAGGGTAAGGAGTTCAAAACTAGGTGGCATGTTTTTAAGGTGACAAGAGGGAGATTAAAAAGAACATGAGGGGCAACTTTTTTATGCAGTAGTTCGTGTATGGAGTGAACTGTCTGAGAAAGTGGTAGATACAGGTGCATTACAACATTTAAGACATTTGGACAGGTACTTGAACAGGTGATGTTTGGAGCGATATGGGCCAAGCACAGGTAGGTGGGTTTAGTTCAGGTTGGGTACACGATTGAACCAAAGGGTCTGTTTCCTAGCTGTATGACTCTGACTCCATATGAAAATTAGAAGACGTTTCCAGAATGAAAGGAGGAAATACGTTATGCAGTGTATGACACATGGTTGAAACAAATTATGGAAATGGGAAGTGAAATGGATAGATTTTTGTTAGCCAAACCTAATTAGGGTTTTGGATTAAAGGCAAGTAGATGGTATTCTGTCACGAATCACCCATGATCTCATTGAATTGTTGGAACAGGATACTCAGAATCTCTCTCTTCATTGAATACATTTAAAGTTGAGGTTGAGAGATGATTTGATCTTTTTGGGAATTCAGGGATGTTGAGAGTGGCTATGAATGTGGATAGATTTGAGCTGGATGATCAGCTGTGATTGTATTCAGTGGTGAAACAGGCTTGAGAAGCTGTATGTTCTGCTCCAATTTCTGAAGTTGTAGATTATGTGCAGTTCTCTTAGGGTCCTCTGACCGTTTGGTCCATAAGTTAGTGTGATAATCTGTCTCTCCATGTACTCTGTTCCAACAAAGAGTTGATGCATTTGAAAGAAGCTGGAAACAGTTGAGTGACTGTGGTGGGCAGCGAAGTTATTTTATTGGTTACTTATCTCTCTCAATTTTTTTCTCCAGAGCAAGTTTGATAACCTGTATGGGTGCCGAGAATCACTTATTGACGGTATCAAGCGTGCCACAGATGTTATGATTGCTGGTAAAGTAGCCGTGGTGGCAGGATATGGTGATGTGGGCAAAGGTTGTGCACAGGCTTTGCGAAGCTTTGGAGCCAGAGTTGTTATAACTGAAATTGACCCCATCAATGCTCTACAGGCTGCTATGGAAGGTAAGGGTAAATATAATGTTGGAGTCCACTGAACTTTGTAGATGAAACATAAGCAATATCCGTTTCTCTCTACTCTCTCTTGTAACTGAATGCAGTAAATCCTCACTTATGCTGATGAGAGTGTGGGAGGAATGCTAAGTATATATGCAGATGACAGAGATTGCCCAGATGGTTGACAGTGAGGACAAAGATGTTAGGTTACAGAAAGGGTCAGAATGGCAGATGGAATTTTAACCCTGATAAAATGAGATGAGGACGCACTTTTGAATAAGTAACAAGACTCAACAAGGGATTACTCAATAAATGGCAGGAATCTAGGAAGCTTAGAGGGGAAAAGGGGATTTTGAGGTGCTAGTCTAGAACATTGAAAGTTTTTGAGAAGATTTGTAGCTCGGGTTGTAGATAAGGTTGTAGGCTTGCTCACCAAGCTGGTGTGTTTGATTGCCGATGTTTTGTCGCTCTGCTCGGTAACATCATCAGTGCACCTCTGGCGAAGCGTTGGTGTTCTGTCCCACTTGTTATTTATATGCCTTGGTTTTCTAGGGTGGTTGGTATTACTCCTGGTTCTGTTTTTCAGTGGTTTGTATATCGGGTCCAGTTCAATATGTTTGTTGCTGAGAATTCCTGTTGGATTTGCCAGGCCTCCAAGAATTCCGTGACATGTCCCTGTTTGACTTGTGCTATTATGGATCTGTTGTCCTTGTTGAACTCATGTCTTCCAGTGTCTAGCAGGGTGATAAAACATCTGCAGTCAGACACACTGGCTTGGCAAGCAAGTCTACAGCCTGGTGGCGAGGTAGATTAATAGGGTAGTTAATGCAGGGATGGGATGCTTGCCTTTCAGTTGTGGCATTGATTATAAGAGCAGGAAGATCATGTTGGAGCTGATGACACACCTGGAGTACTATGTGCAGTTCTGGTCACCACAATATATGAAGTAAGTAATTGCACTGGATGGGGTGCAGAGGGGATTCACTAGAATATTGCCTGGCATGAAGCATTTCGGTTTTGAAGAGAAGATTGATAAGCATGTGTTATTTTCTTTGGAACAGAGAAGTTTGAGGTGAGGAGGGTTTGATGACTGTACACTACTGTGAAAGCCATGGACAGGGTGAGTAGAAAGTGGCTGTTCTCCTTACAAAGGATCACTAACAAGGGGGCATAGTTTTAAAGTGAAAGGCTGGAGGTTTGAGAAAAAAAAATTTCTCACCTCCCTGAAAGCTTTGCTAGGCTAATTTTCCACAGTAATTTGACTATAAAATCATCAGGTTTGCCCCCAACCCAAATTAAACTGCTGGCCTTGTTTCCATTAAACGACGTAGGTTAACTCTTGGTGAAAAGTCTGTTTCCTGGACATTCAGAAAGATGCCCAGGCAGCTCAATATCTTCCTGTTTCCATGTGGCTCATAAATAGAAATATGAATTTCCAACTCAGCTGATAGCAAAAGCAATCCCTAAATTTTCTGTAGTCTTATAAATAGAAAAATGTGCTCAAAGGACAGGAACAAAGAGGTGATGAGTACATGTGTGATATTAAATGAATACTTTTACATCTGGCTTCGTGAAAGAAGCAGGTGCTATCCAGCCATGGTGACTGAAGAGTTAATTCAGTCACAAGAAGGGTTCGAAATTAATGAGATATTATATTGTCTGTACTTTAAGCTGACAAGGCACAAGAACTAGTTGATATACACCCAAGGATCTAACAATGGAAATCAGTGAGCTACAGATGTTTTTTTTCAATCCTCCTTAGACTTAAGGGAGAATTGCAAACATTATGACCCTGTCCAAGAAAGTTGTTCACGTTGGCATGCATGACATGAGGTAGTGAAAAGGGTGAGGTTCTGAGGAGAGAATGTAAGTAATTAGGCACTAGGTTAAAATGTAGCTCCTTGAGGGTAGTAATATCTGGATTACTCCTGGTGCCACTTGCTAGTGAGAGTAGGAGAATAAAACAGATGAATACGTGGCTGAGGAGCAGGTGCAGGCAAGAAGGATATGCATTTTTGGATCATTGGAATCTTGTGTAGAAGTGACCTGTATAAGAATGACGAGGTTTCACCTGAATTGGAAGGGGACAAATGTACTGGTGGGGAGTTGGGAGGAGATTTACTAGAACTACGCGGGGTATTTAAAATAGTAAAGAGGGGTCATCGGGATCCCAGAGAGGTAGAAAGTAAAGAAATTAGTCTGAGGCTGTTGCACTTGAGAAAAGGAGCACGTCAAACAGTCAAGGCAGGCAGGAGCAAGGCAGACAACATGATAGGACTGATAAATCAAACTGCATTTATTTCAATACTAGAGACCTGACAAGTAAGGCAAATGAACTCAGGGTATGGTTGGGAACATGGGACTGGAATATCATAGTGATTATAAAATCATGTCTCAGCAATGGACAGAAGTAGCAGCTTGATGTTTCAGGGCACAGATGCTCTAGAAAGGATAAAAAGGGGGACAAGAGAGGAGGGCAGTGGCAGTTTTGATTAGAGATAACATTGCTGCTGTACTTATGGAGGATATTCCTGGGAGTATTTCCACTGAAGTTATTTGGGTGGAACTTAGAAATAAGAAAGGGATGATATCTTTATTGTGATTGTACTATAGACACCCCCCCCCCCCCCCAACACCCAATATCAGTGGGAAATTGAGAAACAAATTTGTAAGGATATCTGTTATCTGCAAGAATAATAAAGTTGTAATGGTAGGGGATTTTAAATTTCCTAACATACTACTGTTGTAGTTTTAAGGGATTGGCTGAAGTGGAATTTAAGTATGTCCAAAGAAAGTATTCTTATTCAGTATTTAGATATATCCACTAGAGAAGGTGCAAATCGTGACCTACTCTTGAGGAATAAGGCAGGGCGGGTGACTAAAGTGTTGGTGGGGAAGCACTTTGGAGCCAGTGATCATAATTCTACTGGTTTTAAAATAGTTATGGAAAAGGATAGATCTGATCGAAAAGTTAAAGTTCTAAATTGGAGGAAGATCAATTTTGATGCTATTAGGCAAAACTTTGAAAAGTTGGCTGGGGCGCAGGTACTTGCAGCTAAAGGGACAGCTGGAAAGTGAGAAGCCTTCAAAAATGAGATAACGAGTTCAGAGAACGTATATTCCTGTTAGAGTGAAGGGCCATAATGGTAGTGGTAGGGAATGCTGAATGACTAGAGAAATTGAGTCTCTGGTCAAGAAGACGAGAAAAGCATATGTCAGGCTTAGACAGCAGGGATCAAGTGAATCCCTAGAGTATGAGAGCATTAGGAGTATACTTAAGAGGGAAATCAGGAGGGTCAAAGGGGGACATATGTTTGGCAGATAGGGTTGAGGAGAACCCAAAGGGATTCTACAGATATTAAAGACAAAAGAATAACTAGGGAGATAATTGGACCCCTTAAAGATCAGGAAAGCCACCTACGTGTGGAACTGCAGGAAATGGGTGAGATATTAAAAAAAAATTTCACATCAGAGTTTACTGCGGAGAAGCTTAAGGAACCAAGAGAACTTGGAGAAATCGGAGATAATGGGAACTGCAGATGCTGGAGAATCCAAGATAACAAAGTGTGGGGCTGGATGAACACAGCAGGCCGAGCAGCATCGTAGGAGCATGAAAGCTGACATTTCGGGCCTAGACCCTTCATCAGAAAACTTGGAGAAATAACTGGTGATATCTTGAGAAGTGTCCATATTACAGTGAACATAGTGCTGAACGTCTGAAATTGCATAAGGGTGGAAAAATTCACAGCACCTGATTGGGCGTGGCCTTGAACCTTGTGGGAAGCTAGGGAATTGATTGCTGGGCCCCTTGTGGAGATATTTGTATCATTGATAACCATGGCTGAGGTTCCAGAGACTGGAGGATGTCTCACATAGTGCCATTATTTAAGAAAAGTAGTAAGGAAAAGCTAGGGAACTATAAACCTGTGAGCCTGATATCACTTTTGAGTACATTGTTGGAGGGGATGCTGAGGGACAGGATTTACATGTATTTGGAAAGGCGAACACTGTTTAGAGATGGTCAGTATGGCTTTGTGCGTAGGAAATCGTGTCTCACTAACCTGATTTTGTATTTTGAAGAGGTGAAGATGATTGATGAAGGCAAAGTAGTGGATGTTATCAATATAGAAATCAGTAAGACATTTGACAAGGTTGCACTGATAGAATGATTAGCAAGGTTAGATCCCATGAAATACAAGGAGAACTAGCAATTTGGATACAAAATTGGTTCAAAGTTAGGAGACAAGCATGGTGGTGGAGGGTTGCTTTTCAGACTTGAGGCCTATGACTGGCAGTGTGCCACAAAGATCGGTGTTGGGTCTATTCCTTCTCGGCATTCATGGAAATAATTTGGATGTGACTATAGGAGCTTTGGTTAGTAAGTTTGCAAATGACACCAAAATTGGCGCTGGAGTGGACAGCGAAGAAGGTTACTTCAGAGTACAATAGGACCTTGATCAGATGGACAAATGAGTTGAGGAGCGGCAGATGAAGTTTAATTTATAAAAATGTAAGGTACTACTTTAGAACTTAAAACAGAACGGCACAACAAGGCCCTTCAGCCCACTATGTTGTGCTGAACTTTTACCCTAAACCTAAGGTCTATCTAACCTCCACCACTACCTTATACCATCATCCATATGCCTATCTAATAGCCGCTTAAATGCCCCTAATGAGGCCGACTCCACTACCCTCACTGGCAATGCATTCCACGCCCCTACCACTAAGTAAAGAATCTATTTCTGACGTCTCCCCTGTATCTATCTCCACTTCACTTTAAAACTATTCCCCCTCATAATAGCTACCTTCACCCTAGCAAAATGTTTCTGGCTGTCCACTCTACCTATACCTCTGATCATTTTATACACCTCTGTCATGTCACCTGTCATCCTTAGTCGTTCTAAAGAGAAAAGCCCCGGCTTTCTCAGCCCTTTCTCATAAGGCCTTCCCTCCATTCCAGGCAACATCCCAGTAAATCTCCTCTGTACCTTTTCCAACTCTTCTACATCTTTCCTGTAATGAGGCGACTAGAACTGGACACAATACTCCAGATGTGGCCGAACCAGGGTTTTTTTTTTTGCTGGAGCATAACTTCATGGCTCTTGAACTCAAACCCTCTATTAATGAAAGCTAACACACCATACATAGAACATAGCATAGTACAGGCCCTTCAGCCCATGCTGTTGTGCCGACCTATTATCCTACTCTTAAGATCAAACTCCTGCATATACCCTACACCATACGCCGCCTTAACAACTCTATCCACCTGGGTGGCAGCTTTCAGAGAACTGTGGACGTGAACCCCGAGATCCCTCTCCTCCACACTGCCAAGGAATTTATTCTTTCAAATTTGTCCTTCCAGAATGAATTACCTGACACTTTTCAGGGTTAAACTCCATCTGCCACTTCTCAGCACAGCTCTTCATCCTATTAATGTCCCTTTGTAACCTGGGACAGCCCTGCACACCTTCGTATTGTCTGCAAACTTACTAATCCACCCTTCCACTGCTACATCAAAATCATTTACAAAAATCACAAATAGAAGAGGACCCAGAACAGATCCTTGTGGTACACCACTCGTAACTGAGCACCATGTTGAATATTTTCTGCCCACTACCACCCTTTGTTTTCTAAGGGTCAGCCAATTCTGAATCCGATCTGCCACATTTCCCCCTATCCCATGCCTCCTTACTTTCTGCATGAGTCTACCGTGGGGAACCTTATCAAATGCCTTACTTAAATCCATATGTACCACATCCACAGTTCTACCTTCATCTACATGTTTGGTCACCTCTTCAAAGAACTCAGTAAGGTTTGTGAGGCATTATCTAGCCCTCCAATCCATGCTGACTGTCACGATTCAACCTGCCTATCCAAGTGATCATAAATCCTATCTTTCAGAGCCTTTCCCAATAATTTGCCCACCACTGAAGTAAGACTAACTGGCCTGTAATTTCCAAGGTTATCCCTATTCCCTGTTTTGAACAAGGGAATGATGTTTGCCACTGTCCAATCTTACAGCACTTTTTTGTAGGACATCTCAAGGCAGGACTTGTTTAATGGTAGTGTCCTGAGGTAGTGTTGCTGAACAAAGAGACGTTAGGATGCATGCTCATAGTTCCTTGAAACGCAGTCGCAGGTAGAAAGGGAAGTGAAGAAGGCGTTTGGTACTTTTGCCTTTATCGGTCGGTGTATTGAGTTTAGGTGTCGGATGTCATGTTGCAGCTGTGCAGGATATTGGTTAGGCTACTTTGGGAATATTGCCTTCAGTTCTGGCTCCCTGCTATTGGAAGGATGTTGTGAAACTTCAAAGTGTTCAGATAAGATTTACAATAGTATTGCCCTGGGATTGGAGGGTTTGAACCATAGGGACAGGCTGAACAGGTTGGGACTATTTTCCCTGGAGCATCAAAGGCTGCAGGATGACCTTATAGAGATTTATAAAATGATGAGGGGTGCGGATAGGATGAATAAATCTTTTCCCTAAGGTAGTGGAATCCATAACAAGAGGGCATAGGCTTAAGGTGAGAGAGGGAAGGACTTAAAAGGACCCTAAAGGGTAACTGTTTCACGCAGGGATTAGTGTGTGTCTGGAATGAACTGCGAAGGAAGTTGTGGAGGCTGGTACAATTACAACATTTAAAAGATATCTGGATGGGCATATGAATAGGAAGGGTTTAGAGGGTTATGGGCCACATGTTGGCAAACGGGAGTAGATTAGTTCAGAATATCTGGTCGACATTGACGTGTTGGACTGAAGCGTCTGTTTCTTTGCTTTACATCTCTATGTGTGTAGAAATTAGCCCATCAATTACAGAATTTTGGATAGAATCCACAAATAGCCACTCACCCCACCAATAATGCTCAGCAGCAGCAGTATATATTCTCTAAAGATCCTTAGACAGCACCTTACAAACCATGACCACTTCTGTCTAGATGGACAAGAGCAGATACTGGGGAGCACCACCACCTAGTTTCCCTCCAAGCCACTCAACATCCTGTCTTGGAAATCTGTTGCTACTACTTCTGCGTTGTTGGTTCAGAATCCCGGAATGCCCTCCCAACAGCATTGTGGGTCTACCTCCAGTTCAAGGTGGCAACTCACCACCACCTTCTCAAGGGCAACTCCCCACGCAGCATGATGGCTCATTAGATAACACTGTTACCTCACAGCACTAGGGATCCAGGTTCAATTCCAGCCTTAGGTGATTTTGTTTGGAGTTTGTTCTCCCTGTGTCTATATGGATTTATTCCAGATGATCAGGTTTCCTTCCACAGTCCAAAGATGTGCAGGTTAGGTGGATTTGGTCATATTTAAAATAAATTGCCCTCTAACATCCAAAGATTTGCAGGTTTTAGATGAGTTAGCCATGGTAAAACCCATGCGGGGTTGCAATGATGGGGTGGGTCTGGGTGGGAGCAGTGCAGGATTCAAACCCAGTGAATGTTCTAGGGACCTGGGTTTGATTCCTGCCGGTACAAATGGTGGAATTTGAATTCAATAAAAATTTGAATCTAGCAATGGCCACAGAAGCACCTAACAGTCACCCTGACTATAGAGTCCCTTATCACTACCACTTATCTATGTTTTGACTCTCCTTGCTATACATCAGAGCCAAGTCATATTGCCAATGATTTGGCTGCTGCTGTTGCTTTCCCTTGAGAGGCCCTTCCCCTAAACAATATTCAAAAAGGTTATATCTGTTTGAGTGGGGAATGGCTACAGGAGAGTCCCGCACTACCTGCCCATGCTTACTAGTCTTCCTGGTAGTCACCAACTCTCTTATAGCACATACTACCGTTGTGACCAACTTGCTGACGTGCTGTCTGACATTCTCAGCCTTATAGATGCCCATGGAGAGTCTATCCATAGTGTCGGATGCTCCATTCAGTAAATCAAGAACTGTGGCTGAGCACGCTTTCCACATAAGCAATGACCATGAGCACTGGAAATGTCTCTGATTTCCCACAATGCAGGACGAGCATCCTACAGGGCTAGGTTCTCTTGCTGTTTTGAATCCAATGTATAGACAATAACATAGGAGCTAGGAGTTAGACAACCTTGCCCACTATTAACCAAGATCAGATTTCTCACTTTTGCACTGTATTCCTAACAACTACTGTGACAAAAGTAAGTACTGTATCCCCATCCCCCTCCTGATACTATTCACTCAGTCTCTAGATCTGTTTCCTGAGCGGCCAAGGTAGACAAACAGGAGGCTAGAAGAACACAGCCAAGGCAGGTAGCATCTTCAGGAAAAAAGAAGTCAACATTTGGGTATTACCTTCTTCAGGACTGGTCCTGCTATCTTGCCATCTCCAAACTCATTTCATGTCTGGATTCATGACGTCACCTCTGCCTCTGGGTTCAGCTCCGCTGTGGTCACCACTTTGGAACCTGAGTCCCTCAACAATGGAGCCCCAGCTGCTTTTCCGGTAGTCCCTGTTACACTTCACCCCCAGGTTCATTCTGCCAACACCTGCTAGAATAGAGATAAAAGGAACAGCAGCAATCTGGCTACAAGATTGACTGAGGACAAGAAACAGAAAGAACTGGTTCGCTGATATTTTTCAGAAGGAAGAAGATACATTATGGAGGTTTCTAGGAGGCCATATATTGAGCCATAGAGTCATACTGCACAGAACTAGATCCTTCAGTCCAGCCAGTCTATTTTGAATATAATCCCAAACTAAACTAGTCCCACCTGCCTGCTCCTGGCCCATATCCCTCCAAACCTTTCCAATTGCACTTATTCAAATGTCTTTCAAACATTGTGATTGTGCCTACATCCCCCAGTTCCTCAGGAATTTCATTGCACAGGTGAATCACCCTCTCAAAAAAAACCCATATGTTTTTTACAATCTCTCACTCCTCACCTTAAAAATGTGCCCCCGGACTTGAAATTCCCCCCACCTAGGAAAAAGAGTGCTACCATTAACCCTATCTATACCCCTCATAATTTTATAAACTTCTATAAGGTCACCACTCAACCTCCTATGCTCTGTATGCAAGACAGACCCAGAACGGTGTCGGCATAGTGGCATACGTTCAGGAGGCAGTTGCGCTGGAAGTCCTTAACATTGATTGCAGACCCCATGAAGTTACATAGTTTCAGGTTGACCACGGGCAAGGAAACTTTCTGCTCATTTCAACAGTCTGTAGCCCGTCAGTTGATTTAATCAGTGTTTCTTCATGTTGAACAATGCTTGGAGGAAGCACTGAGGAAGGCGAGGGGACAAAATGTATCCTAGGTGGGGGATTTCACTGGAGCTCAGCTCTGGGTATGTTATTTAAGGAAGGATGTTAAAGCCCTGGAGAGCGTTCAAGAGAGATTTAGTAGAATGATACCAGGAATGAGAGAATCCTATATGGAAAAAAAGGTTAGAAAAATTGGGCTTATTCTCCTAGAAGCAAAAAAGATTGAAGTGACCCCATTGAGATGTTCAAGATTATGAATAATTTTGACAGGGTAAAGAAGAATATTCTGTTTCCACTAGTTGGTATGTCAATAACTAGGGATCACAATTTCAAGATTGTCAGCGAGGGAGTTAGGAGTGAGATGAGGAGAAACTTCTTTACTCAATTGTTAGGATTTAGAATGTGTTGCCTTAGGGAATGGTGGAGACAAATTCCAGAGGAGGCTTTGAAAGCGACCTGAATATATATTTGGAAGTGATGAATTTAGAGAGCTGTGGAGATAAGCCTGGAGAATTGGACTGGTTAGGTGGTTCTTTTAGAAGCTGGTATAGACACAGCAGGTTGATTGGCCTCCTGTACTGTAAGATTCTATGATCCTATAGTATACACTATACTCAGCCCTATTAATAGGGACATCGTATACAAGAACAGGGTGATTATGCTATACTTGAATAAGATACTAGTTGGACTTCAACTGGAATCCTGTGCACAGTTTTGGCAGCCATGCTTCAATGCGGACGCAGTGAAGACAATGCAGAAGATGATTTTGAGCAAGTGTTTGAAGGGGTTTCAAACTGTTACAAATATTTTACCCATAACTGAGAGATCAATGCTTTCCTCTTTGAAGTAGATTTTAATCCAAGAATAAAATGCCTTCCTCTTCACCCTTTTTCTCCTCATTAACACTGCAACTTTGAGCACTTAATTGAGTAACAGTAACCAAGACTTGGGCTGGTTCAGTTGAGCTTTACTTACATAAAATCCTTCTGTTTCTTTGTCCCATCAATTCTGACTCTTGTGAATGTTATCCAGCTTGTTTTATTTTTTAGGTTATGAGGTCACCACCATGGATGATGCATGTAAAGAGGGAAATATATTTGTGACAACAACTGGCTGCAAAGATATCATCGTGGGAAGGTAGGAAATGGCTGATTCTTAACTCCTGTGATTTTTGGCAATCAGCACAATGTTGTTTTCTGTTCAGTAAATCATTGAATCACGGATAACCAATCAGCCTGCCACATCAATGTTATTTATATATCCAGTTGAACAAAATATATGATTGCTTTTGTAACATTTCAATGAAATTCTGCTGCCTATAAGGCAATGATCCAAATACCCAGAAATAATTTTCCCTTCTTGTTTTTGCCGACTGTTTACTGTCCGTCTTGGCAGAGGACACATTTCTTCGTACTTGCTTTATCAGAATGCTTCCATTGTTCTGTATGCTTTTATTGGTTGTAGTTTACATAGAACATAGAACATTACAGCACAGTACAGGCCCTTCAGCCCTCGATGTTGTGCCAACCTGTCATACCGATCTCAAGCCCATCTAACCTACACTATTCCATCTACGTCCATATGCTTATCCAATGACGACTTAAATGTACCTAAAGTTGGCAAATCTACTACCGTTGCAGGCAAAGCGTTCCATTCCCTTACTACTCTCTGAGTAAAGAAACTACCTCTGACATCTGTCCTATATCTTTCACCCCTCAATTTAAAGCTATGCCCCCCTCGTGCTCGCCGTCACCATCCTAGGGAAGAGGGTCTCCCTATCCACCCTATCTAACCCTCTGATTGTTTTATATGTTTCAATTAAGTCACCTCTCAACCTTCTCTCTAATGAAAACAGCCTCAAGTCCCTCAGCCTTTCCTCGTAAGACCTTCCCTCCAGACCAGGCAACATCCTAGTAAATTTCCTCTACACCCTCTCCAAAGCTTCCACATCCTTCTTATAATGCGGTGACCAGAACTGTACACAATACTCCAAGTGCGGCCGCACCAGAGTTTTGTACAGCTTCACCATAACGTCTTCGTTCCGGAACTCAATCCCTCTATTAATAAAAGCTAAAACACTGTACGCCGCCTTAACAGCCCTGTCAACCTGGGTGGCAACTTTCAAGGATCTGTGTACATGGACACCGAGATCTCTCTCCTCATCTACACTACCAAAAATCTTACCATTAGCCCTGTACTTTGCCTTCTGGTTACTCCTACCAAAGTGCATCACCCTGCACTTGTCTGCATTAAACTCCATTTGCCACCTCTCAGCCCAGCTCTGCAGCTTATCTATGTCGCTCTGCAACCTACAGCATCCTTCGTCATTATCCACAACTCCACCGACCTTCGTGTCATCTGCAAATTTACTAACCCATCCTTCTACGCCCTCATCCAGGTCATTTATAAAAATGACAAACAGCAGTGGACCCAACACCGATCATTGCGGTACACCACTAGTAACTGGTCTCCAGGATGAACATTTCCCATCAACTACCACCCTCTGTCTTCTTTCAGCAAGCCAGTTTCCGATCCAAACTGCTATATCTCCCACAATTCCATTCCTCCGCATTTTGTACAATAGCCTACAGTGGGGAACCTTATCGAACGCCTTTCTGAAATCCATATACACCATATCAACCGGTTTACTCTTATCTACCTGTTTGGTCACCTTCTCAAAGAACTCAATAAGGTTTGTGAGGCATCACCTTCCCTTCACAAAACCGTGCTGACTATCCCTAATCAATTTATTATTTTCTAGATGATTATAAATCCTATCCCTTATAACTTTTTCCAACACTTTACCAACAACTGATGTAAGGCTCACTGGTCTATAATTACCAGGGTTGTCTCTTCTCCCCTTCTTGAACAGGAGAACCACATTTGCTATCCTCCAGTCATCTGGCACTATTCCTGTAGACAATGACGAGTTAAAGATCAATGCCAAAGGTTCGGCAATCTCCTCCCTGGCTTCCCAGAGGATCTGAGGATATATCCCATTCTGCCCAGGGGACTTAACTATCTTCACCTTCTGAAGGATTTCTAATACCTCTTCTGTGTGAACCTCAATCCCACCTCCCCTGTTGTAAGGAGAGCGACCCAAGTTTCCACATAACGAACTGCATGCCACCCTTAGAATTATCCTGGTAAGCCTTTTGTGCAGCTTTTAAGGCCCTGCTATTCTTCCTAACATGTACTTAGAGATGTCCATAATGCTCAGTTGAGGTATGTCGAAAGATTTGTAAAAGTTTCACATGACTTCCTGTTTCAACACAACCCAATTTTACAAAGTCAAGTATCCAGTGCAGTTTCTTATCCTTCGTATCAGCTTTACGTGGTACATCATAAACCTTATAGTATGTGGTTCATTGTTATAGAGTCGTGGAGTCTTACAGCACAGAAACGGACCTTTCAGTCCATCCAGTCTATGCCAACCATAGTCCCAAACTAAACTAGCCCTACCTGCCTGCGCTTGGCCCCCATCCCTCCGGAGGTTTTTCTATTTGTGTACCAGTCTAATGTCTTTTAAACATTGTAACTGTACTTGCGTCTACCACTTCCTCTGGAAATTCATTCCACACATGAACCGCACTTGGGTAAAAACAAAAAAAAAATTGCCCTTCGTATCTTTTTTAAAACTTTCTCCTCGGGTGTTAAAAATATGCCCCCTAGCCTTAAAATCCAACCTGAGGGAAAAGACACCTGATATTCACCTTATCTAATCTCGTCATGATTTTAAAAAAAACTTCCATACGGTCATCATCCCTGTTGCCCTCCTTAAACAAAGGAACAACGTTGATTATTCTCCTGTCCCTGGGGACCTCACCTTTGACTTAGGTTAGAAAGATATCTGACCAGGCCCCAGAAATCTCCTTCCTTTCCTGCACTGGGATAGATCCCAATGGGCCCTGAGGACTTAACTACCCTTTTAAGATAGCCCCATTTTTCAGTCACAGTATCTTTGCCAACCTTTTTGTTGTGGTCTATCACAATTCCATTCTTGATCCAGTCTGCGCCTGTAACTCTCCAATCTTATTTACAACACACCATGCCCTTTCATAAGTACAGTAACACTGATTTAGGCTTTTAGTTCTTTCAGTGTAGGCATTACTAGCTAGGTCAGCCTTTATTGCCCATCTCTAGTTGCCTTTGAGAAAGTGATGGTGAGTGCTGTGACTGTAATGAGGTTAACTAGATGGATGTCATAGAATGTGAGCTCCATGAATGAGGGGGAGTCCTGGCTGACAACTTAAAAACAGGAGGGTCAGGGGTTCTGTTCACTGCAGGAGCTGGCTCTGTGCTAGATATGTTAGTGTCATGTATTATGCACTTGTAAATAAAGGGTGACCAGATGCTGGAGTTATTTCGGTTACAACGAGAGAAATAACACATACCTGAAGAGATTTGCATGCAACAGTGATCTTTGAGTTAGGGTAAGCATTTCTGGCACCATGCCACCATTTGGGAAGCTTGACCCATGCAATCCAGCCATTGAAGACTGGGTCTGTATATGGAAAGAATGCATTATCTACTGTGAGCAACTGACATTGGGGCAGATGAAAAGTAATGAGTAATTCTCTTGACAGTTTGTGGACCCATAGCTCTTTCGGTTGTTGGAAGCCTAATTTTCCCTGAAGCACCAGTTACTAAAACCTTTCAAGAGTTTGCGGACTAGCAAAGGAATATTGCAACCCCAAGCCTCCTATAATTCTGAGGTGTTTTTGGTTTTCCTCAGCAGTTTGAGAACCAGAGAAGTCTGTGTTTGGATTTGAGACAGCTGGCAAAGGCATGCGATTTTGTTTTAACCCTAAGTGAGATGCTAAGACACCATTTGGTATGGGGAATTAACGATGCAATAACGCTTACAAGCTAAAGCCCAACTAGACTTCAGACAGGCACAGCAACTAGCATTGTCATTAGAAAATGTGGTAAGTGGAGTTTGAGTTAGAGTACTTTGATGGAAACGGACACCCTCGCTTGGCCGACAGGGCTTAGGGAGCATCACTTGAGTGAAAACAACTTCATAATCATACTCAGGACATACCCTGAAATTAGGGACTCTCGGTCAGCCCTCAGAAGATCTCCAAAATGAAACCAAGCCTTAGCCAAATGGTTAAAATTTTCTTGAGATTCAAGCAGGTAGGCCATTGTTGTTGCTGCCAGCATGGGGACCTGAGACAGTAAGAGTCCCTTTAGGCCTGAATTGAAGAAAATAGCTCATAGGCTGTTATCCAGGGCGGGGCGCATCCTGGAAAGTTCACCGACAAAATAAACATCTGGTTAAATGATCGCCCAGTTCTAACGGAGGACGATACCGGTGCAGTTGTGTTGATGATTGCAGAACCAATCTTTACCAAAATTGATTCTGGTCTCCAACCATAAGTTTATGTAAGACCTAGGCCAGACTGAGGGCCTGTGCCAGGGAACCTCTATAGATTAAGGTTGTAATTTCAGTTCTGGTGTCTTATGAGAAACAGGGGTTTGTTACCTCTGATTGTAGTAAAAGGCTGGGACCCAAGCTTGATGGGGCGAAATTGGTTGACAGATTCAACTTGATAGGCTCAACATTTTTGATTAGAAAATGGCTGCCTAAATGAAGTCCTAATTAAATTCCTGGATGTTTTTCAGCAAGATCCAGGGACCATCAAAGGAGCCAATGCCATATTGTTGGCATTATTATATGCTGACCAAAAAGCAATTCCATGATTCTGCAAGCCCCAGTGGTGCCATTTGCCTAATTTCTTGAACTTCCTGGGGAAGAAGAGACTTGTTGTTCCCCTTGATCATTGCATTTACTTAGGAAGTCTTGGACAGGTCGTTGGTTATCATACCCTGAGGAACTTGATGCTCTTCACTGTCTCAACCTCCGTTCCGTTGATGTAGATGTGGGCATGTTCTGCCCCTTTCTGAAGTCAATGATAAGTTATTTAGTTTTGCCAATGTTGAGAGACAGATTGTTTTCATTGCACCATGTCACCAAGCCCACTATCTCTTCTGTATTTTGACTCCTTAGATATCTGTCCCACTACGGTGGTGTCGTCAACAAACTAACAGACGGCATTCGTTCAGAATTCGCAAACATAGTCATAGGTGTACAGGGAGTACAGTAGGGGGCTGAGGATGCATCCTTGGGGGGACTCCAGTGTTGAGTATTATTGTGCAGGAGGTGTGGTTCTGTATCTTCACTGATTGTGGCCTATGGGTCAGAAAGCTGAGGATCGAGTTGCGGAGGGCAGAGCTGAGACCAAGGTCACGCAGTTTTAGATCAGCCTGGAGGGGATAATGGTGTTGTAAACTGAGTCAGTGAGCAGGAGTCTGACATAGGTATCTTAGTTGTCCAGCTGTTGTCACCAGACAATGGAGAAAGTTTTGCAATTTATCTGGATGACATGCTAACAACAGGGATGGCCAGTAAAGAGCATCAAGAGAACTTGGACATAGTACTTAAATGTTCCTCCTAGAAAGGGACACCTTTGGAGGAAAGAATGTGTTCTAGGCACGCCAAGTGACCTAATTGAGCAACAGAGTTGACGAGACCGGATAACCTCTGGAAGATTAAGTGAGGGTTATCAAAGGTGCCCCAGCCCCCATGTCTGTACTACAGCTTAGGGTTTTCCTTGGGTTGGTTTCTGCCTAGTTCCCTAAATTCTGACTGCAGGATCAAATCACACCATATCAAAACCAACATGGACCATGATCTCTGGCTGTTCACCTTCCTGCAAAAGAATGTCCTAAACCAATCTTTGACATCCTTGGCCCTGGCACTAGGAAGGCAAACGCATCATCCTGGATACATTTCCACAGTCACAGAAATTGTCATAGTCACCCTAATTATCAAATTTTCTACTAATATTGTTCTCTCTTCTTCCTGCCCTCCTTTACACCCAAGTAGGGAGCTGTCTCCTTGATTTCCTGCTGTCTACATACTATCAGTAGACTCTCAATTCTGCTAGAGGCAATTTGAGGATTTTTGACCCAATGACAGTAAATGCACAGCAATTATATTTCAAGTCAGGATGGTGGGCGGTTTGGAGGGGAATTTGCTTTTGTTGATGTTCGCATGAATCTGCTACTCCTGTCCTTCCAAATGGAAGTGAACATAGGTTTGGAAGGCACTATCTAAAGATGTTTGACAAATTTCTGCCGTGCATCTTGCAGATAGTACACACCGCTGATACTGAGTTGCTGAATACACTTCCTGCACTTGTGGCCAATGAGGACACCGATGGGTACATGCTTTCCCACATTTAACAGGCTGTGTAATGCACTCGACCAAGCTTTGTTACAATATCTTAACATTACTTCCTTTACATCAAATTTATTCTTTTTGGTTACTTATGTTACTTTATTATATCGGCCCTGATTTTCCCCTTATTCACGATGTTTTTCAGTTAAATCCAAATTTAGCCATACTTCAAAAGTAATATGCTTTTCTAATTTATACTGATTTAAAGAAATCCCTAATAACAGTTCTTTCAATGAATTTAATGAAAAAGAATAGAAGAGCAAAGTTCTCCTGTCTGGCTTTTACCAAACTCCCCACTCAGCACAGTACTTTTTGCAGCAAACAAGTACCTCTTTCCCTCTTTGTTCTAGATTCCTACTTGTAAACCACATTCACTCGGTCTCTCCCTCCATCATACTGATAGTGTGCCCTTACATCCATATTAGCATACCGCACATGGTAGTAAGACCAGACAGCCTGCTCTGTTAGAGTTACTAGCAAATATCTACTGAGGCCAACTACATCATAACCTCAGCAGCTTATCTGCATTTGTCTACCACCTGTTCTGCCTTCATGATGGAGAGCCAGTACATTTCAGCACAAATGATCAAGAAGTGTGTCCAAGTGTTGATTTGAGTCCCACCATCGGCAGAGACGAGAGATCAGAAGAAATTATTATTAGTGTAAATTTGATGTTATTTTTGGGAAATCTGGCGGAATTTGGACACCCTCCTAATTCTTCACTCCTCAAACAAATTGCCATTGACAAACTTCCTAACTTTTAAATGTCCTTAACCCTGATTAATATTTTGTTCCACCCCCCACCATTGCTGTCTTCTCTCTTTTCCCCCTTACCTGCTCAGGCATTTTCAAGAAATGAAAGATGATGCGATCGTTTGTAATATTGGCCATTTTGATATTGAGCTGGATGTGAAATGGCTGAATAAAAATTCAACCAAGAAGGTGAACATTAAACCCCAGGTAGGTGAAACTTCAACTATCAAATGGATGTATGCAGCAGTAATCCAGTTCCTACTAAAGCCTTGGGCCCTCGGCAGAAACTGGATTAAAGAAGTGCGGGAGGTCAGGGAGGAAGTTACAGGAGCTTTGATCCAAATTTTTAATTCCTCTTTGGCCACGGGGAAGGTGTCAGAAGACTAGAGTACAGCTAATGTTGTTCTGCTTGTCAAGATGGGTGGTAGAGATGAACCCCAGGGAATTACAGGCTAGTGAATCTTATATTAGGGATAGCGAACGTGCTGAAGGACAATTAATTTTTGCTTGGAGAGGCATGGTTTGAATCACAGATAGTCAGCACAACTTTGTCAGAGGGAGGGAGACTGATGAAGATAAAAGCACGTGTGATCTAAGGTTACCTGGCAAGTTTGTTCCAAAATTAGCTCAGTGGTAGGAGGCAGTGTGATGGTAGAATAATGTTTGTGACTGGAGGCTGGTGTCCAGTGGCATGCCACCTGGATCAGTGCTCGTGGTGCACGTACACTATATAGAAGGAAGTGTGGGAGTGATGATAAGTTTGTTGTTGACATGAAGATAGGCTGAAACAAAAACAGAAATTGCTGGAGAATCTCAGCAGGTCTGACAGAACCTGTGAAGAGAAATCAGAATTAATATGTCCAATTTGGTGGCCCTTCTTCGGAGCAGATTGGCTGGGGGTTGACAATGAGGGAGAAGGCCTTAGGCTATAGGAAGAAATGGAAGGTTCGCACTGATGAGTGACAAATAGAGCATAACCCTGATAGTGTAAAGTGATACGTTTTTGGCAAAAATAACAAGACAAGGATGTACTCAATAGTTGGCAGGTCACTGGGAAATGAAGGAACATAGGGAATTTCTTTAAAATTTATTATGTTCTTGGACTTGTCGCTGACTGACTACCATTTATTGCCCATCCCTAACTGTACTTGAGAAAAAGGTGGTGAACTGCTGCCTTGAACTGCTGTAGTCTATATGCGTTAGACCCACAATGTCCCTAGGGATTTCCAGGATTTGTATCCAATGATAGTTGAGGAGCAGTGAGTAACTTGGAAGCGAACTTGCGTGTGGTGGTATTCCCATATATCTATTGTCCTTGTCCTTCTAAATGTAAATTGTTGTGGGTTTTGTGGGTGCTGTCCAAGGATCTGTGGCAGAATTTCAGCAGTTCATCTTGTAGATAGTACACACTGCTGCTGTTGAGCATCAGTGGTAGAGGAAATGAACATCTGTGATTGTGGTGCCAATCATATTGATTGCTTTCTACTGGATAAGATCATAAGGTATAGGAACAGAATTAGGGCATTCAGGCCATCAATCACAGCCGATACGCTTCTCAAACCTATTTTCCTGCCTTCTCCACGTAACCCTTGATCATCTTATCAATCAGGAACCCATCTATCTCTGACTTAAATGCATTCACTGACTTGGCCTCCTCAACGTTCTGTGGCGTTGAGTTCCACAGATTTCCACCCTCTGGCTAAAGAAATTTCTCCCCCTCTCAGTTCTGAAGGATCGTTTCTTCACTCTGAGTCTGTGCCTTCATGTCCTAGTCTCTCCTACTAGTGGAATCATCTTCTCCACGTCCACTGTACAAGCTTATCAGTGTTCTGTATGTTTCAATTATCCCCTGTCAATCTTCTAGACTCCATCACAGTCCCAGAGTCCTTATCAGCTCCACAAATTACAAGTCCTTTATCCCAGGGATCGTTGTTTTAAACTACCTTGAAACCCAGCTCACACCAGCTGAGATGCTGCTTGGCCTGCTGTGTTCATCCAGCCTCACATTTTGTTATCTTGGATTCTCCAGCATCTGCAATTCCCATTATCTCTAACACCAGCACATCCTGCCTTAGATAAGGAGCCTAAAACCGCTCTCAGTATTCCAAATGCAGTCTGACCAGATCTTGTGCAACTTCAGTACATCTCTGCTGTTGTGTTCTGGCCCTCTTGAAATGAATACACACATTGCATGTGCTTTCCTAACTGCTAACTGAACCGGCATTGATAACCTGAAGAGAATCTTGAACTAGGACTCTCAAACCCCTTTGTGCATCACATTTCTGAAGCCTTTCCCTGTTTAGAAAATAGCCTAAGTTTCTGTTCTTCCTACCAAAGTGCTAATTTCACAAGTTGCCCCCATTATATTCCATATGTTGCCACTTTGCCAAGTCTGCTAACTTGTTCAAGGTTTTCTGCAGCCTCCCTGCTCCGTCAACACTATCTGACCTTCCACAATCTTTGTTTCATCTGGAGCAATGCCCTCAGTTCCTTTGTCCAGATCATTAACATATAGCATGAATAGCTGAAGTCCAAGCACCGATCCCTGCAGAACTCCACCTGTCACTGACAGCCGTCCTAAAAAAGACCCTCTGATCACTACTCGCTGCCTCCTGCCAGTCGGCAGCATCTTGCTCACGTGCCTACTTGTCTGCTGTCAGCATGCTGTAGCAAATCACAGCACAGACTACAGGAGCAATATCACATCTTCAAACTAGGCAGTTTACAACCTTCTGGGCTCAGTATTGAGTTCAGCATCTTCAAACTGTGAATCCATTCCTTTCCTTTTAACTTTGCTTGTTTCATTCTGTCATGCTGTCTCCCCTCCCCTCTCCCCACCCCATTGGGATTGTCTGTTCTGTTAGACACATCATTGTTCTGCATGTTTCACATTCCAGTCACTTGATCTGAGCTATCAACACTCTTTCTTCCCCAGTACACTAACTCCACCCCCTATTGCATAAATGCTGGCATGTCTACACTTCACTCCAGTTCTAATGAAGAGGCATCTAGACTCTCTCAGTCCTGATAAAGGGTCCTGAACCAAAACATTGACTTTCCTGGTCCTCTGATGCTGCCTGACCTGCTGTGGTCCTCCACCTCCATACTGTATTCACTCTGACTTACAACATCTACAGTTCTTACTATTTCCTAGACTCAACACTAGCTTGCTTTCCTCTCCATGGACGCTTCCTGACTCAGCATTGTTTTCAGTTCAGAATCCAGCATAGAACATGGAGCATAGAACATCGAACAGTACAGCACAGAACAGGCCCTTCAGCCCACGATGTTGCGCCGACCATTGATCCTCATGTATGCACCCTCAAATTTCTGTGACCATATGCATGTCCAGCGGTCTCTTAAATGACCCCAATGACCTTGCTTCCACAACTGCTGCTGGCAACGCATTCCATGCTCTCACAACTCTGTGTAAAGAACCCGCCTCTGACATCCCCTCTATACTTTCCTCCACCCAGCTTAAAACTATGACCCCTCGTGTTAGCCTTTTCTGCCCTGGGAAATAGTCTCTGGATATCAACTCTATCTGTGCCTCTCATTATCTTGTATACCTCAATTAGGTCCCCTCTCCTGCTCCTTTTCTCCAATGAAAAAAGTCCGAGCCCAGTCAACCTCTCTTCATAAGATAAGCCCTCCAGTCCAGGCAGCATCCTGGTAAACCTCTGAACCCTCTCCAAAGCATCCACATCTTTCCTATAATAGGGCGACCAGAACTGGATGCAGTATTCCAAGTGTGGTCTAACCAAAGTTTTATAGAGCTGCAACAAGATCTCACGACTCTTAAACTCAATCCCCCTGTTAATGAAAGCCAAAACACCATATGCTTTCTTAACAACCCTGTCCACTTGGGTGGCCATTTTAAGGGATCTATGTATCTGCACACCAAGATCCCTCTGTTCCTCCACTGTGCCAAGAATCCTATCCTTAATCCTGTACTCAGCTTTCAAATTCGACCTTCCAAAATGCATCACCTCGCATTTATCCAGGTTGAACGCCATCTGCCACCTCTCAGCCCATCTCTGCATCCTGTCAATGTCCCGCTGCAGCCTACAACAGCCCTCTGTACTGTCAACGACACCTCCAACCTTTGTGTCATCTGCAAACTTGCTGACCCATCCTTCAATCCCCTCGTCCAAGTCATTAATAAAAATTACAAACAGTAGAGGCCCAAGGACAGAGCCCTGTGGAACACCATTCACCACTGACTTCCAGGCAGGATATTTTCCTTCTACTACCACTCGCTGTCTTCTGTTGGCCAGCCAATTCTGTATCCAGACAGCTAAGTTCCCCTGTATCCCATTCCTCCTGACCTTCTGAATGAGCCTACCATAGGGAACCTTATCAAATGCCTTACTGAAGTCCATATCTACCACATCCACAGCTCGACCCTCATCAACTTTTACAGTAGATGTAGTCAACTCATCAGCATCTGCAGTAATTTGCTCCAAAACCTCTGTCCATGCTTGTACCTTGCCCCTAACACCATGGCCTCTTATCTTATTTATCAGCCTTGTTATAAAATGGAGGTTGACCGCCCCTGGAGAACTAAAACCAAAACACCCAAAGAAAAGTGCCTTGCCCCATACTCTGAAAAAGGAGTGTGAAAAGTGGTGTAACGTGCCTTTCAGCAACTACAAGTGGTTAAGTAAAACAAATCCCTGACACTCACTTTAAAATCAACACATACCAATTTATTTATCTAGCTAACGGTGAACAAATTAACTAAACTATTAACAAACCACTTAAACCCCTTCTAACTAGTAACTATTCCCAAATGAAACAAGATTCTAATGGTATGATGTTCCAAAAAATACAGGTCCTGCTCATATAAGCAACATCAAATTTAGTCTGTCAAAATTACAACCATACGTGTCTTCTGGAATATTCTGTGCCTTCTCTGTTGCCGCTTCTGTCAGGAATATTAACTCGTTGTGCAGTTGGCACTGTTGTTATTTAGATGGTGTTTTCTCTAAGACTTAGAGGAGGCTGCGAGAGCCAGTAACACACTGTTGAAAGCGGTGGGCTTGTTAGCTGTGGCAGATGGCAGCTAGGCCTGGGGTGTCCAACTGCCCCTTTTTCTATACCTTTGATAACATAGCAATATTTTTAACAATAGGATTGGTCCTATGTTGCCAAAGCCATCAGACTTAGATTTAATAAGTTTATTTGGCATCTAAGTATGTAGTCGAAATTGCCTGACTAAATTCAAAAACCTGTTGTCTTGGTAAAAAAATTGCTGCTTGGCCCATTAGCTGTATGGCCTTACGATACAAATGTTTCAATTCGGGTGCTGTCTGTGTGCTTGCAGACTTCAAGCTGCTGCTCACAGACGTCCATTTTACCTTCCTAAGCACAGAAAAAGTACATAATCTTTTAAAGGAACCGCACAATGCTTTCCCCCCAAACACCAAATTCTAACTTCCTGTATTCCAAAGCACAAGTATTCCCTGGAGCGACGTGGCCAACTGCAAAGAAATTGGCAAAATATAATCAGAAAAATAAACTGAAATCTTGTTGTCAATAGAAAAGGTTCTCGCCCCTAACCTGGAGTTCCTGTAGTATTAGGGACGTCCAGGAGCAGGGTCTCTGAAATGTTCTGCAAACATGCATCTCGGAGTCTTGAGTGGCTCTGTGTTGGCACCACCCTATCTCCCTGAGAGGGAGAGACACCTGAAATCAGGGTGTAGGTCCTTCATCCTGCTTGCCTTGTCACTGGTGCTGAGTTCCTTTGGCTAGAGTAATAAAATGCTGATTCACGTGCACCTCCAGTAACCACTGAATGTGCTGGACCATGGCAGCTGTTGACCTCTGGTCATAGCTAGATGCCTTCAAAGTACTGACTACTACTTCGAATCCTTACAGTGTGGAACCATTTAGTCCATCAAGTTCACACTAATGCTCCAAAGAGCATTGTACCTGGACCCATCCACCACCCTGTCTCTATAAGCATGCGTTTTGCGTGGCTAATCCATGTAGCCTGCACATCCCTCAACACAGTGGGCTTCTGAAAACCTGTCTGCTGTTCCTATGCATTTTGCTATGACTGCTTGGAGTACACTGATACTTAAGCCCCTCTACTCCTGGCGACAATGAAAGAGTTAACCATTTGATCAAAACATGCAAAGTCCCCAATTTATCTGTTCACTGGAGTCAGGGAAAAATCACTGACCAGCTTTTTATGCTTAAGAATTATTGTTTATTACAAATAAATTCTAGTCATAAGTAGCTTGGTCTATCAATATATGGTTCTACTAATTAAAACTCTTAAACAAAAGTAATTGCAGGTGCTAGAAATCAGAAACAAAAACTGGGTAAAGGCAACAGCACCCGAAGGTTGCAGGAACAGCAGCTCATATTCCACCTGGGAACCCTGCAGCCTAATGGTATCAATGTGGAGCCTGGAAACCCTGCAGCCCAATGGTATCAATGTGGAGCCTGGGAACCCTGCAGCCCAATGGTATCAATGTGGAACCTGGGAACCCTGCAGCCCAATGGTATCAATGTGGAGCCTGGGAACCCTGCAGCCCAATGGTATCAATGTGGAGCCTGGGAACCCTGCAGCCCAATGGTATCAATGTGGAGCCTGGGAACCCTGCAGCCCAATGGTATCAATGTGGAGCCTGGGAACCCTGCAGCCCAATGGTATCAATGTGGAGCCTGGGAACCCTGCAGCCCAATGGTATCAATGTGGAGCCTGGGAACCCTGCAGCCCAATGGTATCAATGTGGAGCCTGGGAACCCTGCAGCCCAATGGTATCAATGTGGAGCCTGGGAACCCTGCAGCCCAATGGTATCAACGTGGAGCCTGGGAACCCTGCAGCCCAATGGTATCAATGTGGACTTCACCAGCTTCAAAATCTCCCCTCCCCCCACTGCATCCCAAAACCAGCCCAGCTCTTCCCCTCCACCCACTGCATCCCAAAACCAGTCCAACCTGTCTCTGCCTCCCTAACCTGTTCTTCCTTTCAACCATCCCTTCCTCCCACCCAAGCCACACCCCCACCTACCTACTAACCTCATCCCACCTCCTTGACCTGTCCGTCTTCCCTGGACTGACCTATCCCCTCCCTACCTCCCCACCTATACTCTCCTCTCCACCTATCTTCTTTTCTCTCCATCTTCGGTCCACCTCCCCCTCTCTCCCTATTTATTCCAGCTCTTTCTCCCCATCCCCCTCTCTGATGAAGGGTCTAGGCCCGAAACATCAGCTTTTGTGCTCCTGAGATGCTGCTGGGCCTGCTGTGTTCATCCAGCCTCATATTTTATTACCTTAGCTGTGATAGAGTTACAGCTTACTGACAGGAGAAAATAATTTGCTTTTTTTCAAGGCTCAGGTATTACAGAGAGTCATGTGCGACTTGACCGGGAATTATATTGTTGATGGTGAGAAAAATCCATCTGGCTCACCAATGTCCTTTTGGGAAAAAAATTTCAATTCTTATCTGATCTGGCCTACATGTAACTCCCAACTCATAGAATGTGGCTGACTCTTAACTGCCCTCTGGGCAATTACAGGTAGGCAATAAATGCTGGCCTAGCCAGAACCACACTTATTCGGTGAATGTATTTTTAAAAAAATACTTCCCTTCTGACTTAATAGAACTTTTTGAAGAAGTAACAAAGAGGATTAATGAAGGCAGAGCATTGGACATGATTTGAATGAACTTCATTAACGTGTCCAAAAAGGTTCAACATGGTAGACTGATTCGCCAATTTAGATCACATGGAATGTGGGCAGACCTAGTCATTTGGACATAGAACTGGCTTGAAGGTGGGAGACAGAGGGTGGTGGTGGAGGAGGGTTGTTTTTCAGACTGGAGGCATGTGACCTGTGATGTGCCACAAGGATCAGTGCTGTGTCTGCTGCTTTTTTGGCTTTTACATTAATGGACCTGACCGTTAAGTATATAACTCCTGCCCTGATGTGCCTTTCCAAAATGCAGCACTTCACATTTATTTAAATTAAACTCCATCTGCCTCTCCTCGGCCCATTGGTCCATCTAATCAAGATCCCATTGCATTCTGAGGTAACCTTCTAGGATGTCCAGTAAACCTCCAATTTTGGTGTCATCTGCAAACTTAGTGATCGTTGACTGACATTTGGAAAAATATCGATTATTAGCGATAGGCAGCATGGCTTTGTCTGGGGAAGGTGGTGTCTCACAAACTTGATTGTCACTTCCTCAAAAAAAACCTCAGAAGTCTTTAGGGGCTAGGCATAAATGTTATAGAGACATACAGCACCGGAAACAGACCATGTGTTCAACTTACCCATGTCGACCAAATTTCCCAAACTAAAGTAGTCCCATTTACCTGCGTTTGGCCCATATCCATCCAAACCTTTCCAATTCATGTACCCGTCAGTGTCTTTTAAATGTAACTGTACCTGCATCAACCACTTCCTCTGGCAGTTCATTGTACATGTGGGCCACTGCAAGCTGTTTGGCTACCCGAGAACTAATCAGATAGTTGCAGGCATATGGCCTATGACAGCTACAATTGGTCACAGTTTCTAAAACAATCAGCAATCTGTTGCTGGTTGAATCTGACTTTGTACATCTCTGGTTTCACCTGTCTGCAAACAACTTTCTACACTTTAACAAAGCAGCAGTGTAAATATGACTAAGTAAGAGTTTGTTTTTTTTTGAAGTGTAGCAGCTCCTTCCACAATGCTTGGTTTAAAAATGGTCCTTTTCCCATTTTAGTGCAAAATTTAAAAAATGTTTTCTTTTAAAAATTGTCTTTAGGTAATACTTTAAGTATAATGAACTATTTATTAACTGGCACCTATGAGACCCGAAGTGTGCCAGCTGATCAAATATTCTGGTTGATTGAGAGGCCCACTTAATCAATATTAAAAACACATGCTAAGTAATAGAATGGAATGCAGAGGGTATACATCCCTGTTACACTTTATTTACAGTAAAAATCACTTATTTAAGTTTTATTTAAGGTAAGGATGTATTATTATTTACCAGCAGAGAGCAAACTCACTCGCACTTCCCAACTGACTACTTTGACATCATGGTAATATAGGACACATCTGGTGTTTGAAGTGTATAATTTTCACCAGTTTAATGAGTGTGCTGGTTCATAAAGTGCCAGTTTTATTAAGTTGTGAAATGTGGCATTGCTAGCTTGTCAGCATTGGTGACCGTCTCTAGTTGCCTTTGAAGGTGGTGGTGAGCTGCCTTCTTGAATGGCTGCAGTGTACCTGCTGTAGATTGACCCACAATGCCATTAAGGAGGGAGTTGCAGGATTTTGACTTAGTGACAGTGAACAAACGGCAACATAGTCAAGGTGGTGAGTGCCGTGGAGGGGGACTTGGTGGTGGTAGTCTCGTGTATTGAGTGCCCGTCTTTCTGAATGGAAGTGATCATGGGTTTGAAAGGTGCTGTCTGAAGATCTTTGAATTTCTGCAGTGTGTCTTACAGATAGTAGCAGCAATGTGTACTGAACACTGGTGGTTGAGGGAGTGAATGTGGTGCCAGTCAAGCGGTCCGCTTCATCTGGATGGTGTCATGCTTCATGAGTGTTGTTTGGGCTGCATCATCCAGGCAAGTGGGGAGTATTCTATCACACTCCTGACTTGTGCAGTGTAGACGGACAGGCTCTGGGGATTCAGGAGGTGAGTTACTCACTGTAGTATTTCTTGCCTCTCACCTGTTCTTGTAGCCACTGTGTTTATGTGGCAAGTCCAGGTGAGTTTCTGGTTAAATTGTTAAATGCCACCACCACCCAGCCCCCGGCCCCGCACACCACAGGGAAGTTCGTGGGAGAGTGGGGTGGTAACACCATTCAATGTTCGGGAATGGTGTTTAGATCATCTCTTGGCGATGTCATAGCCTGCGTATTGTCTACATCTTTTTGAACATGAGCTGCTTCAATATCTGTGGAATTGTGAATGGTGCTGAACACTGTAACCATTGGCGAATATCCCCACTTCTGACTTTAAGATTGGGGGGAGGCATTGATGAAGCTGCTGAAGATGGTTGGCCTGAGGACACTACCCTGAGGAGCTCCTGCAGAGATGTCCTCAAGGTCAGGTGACTGACCGACAACCGCAACTATCCTTCATGTCCAGGTATGATGCCAATTGGCAGCAGGTTTGCCCCCGTACCTGTTGATTCGGGTTGTGTTTGGGCCCCTCGATGTTGCATTTGGTCGAATGCGGCCTTGATGTCAAGGGCTGCCACTGTCGACTCACCTCTGGAATTCAGCTCTTTTGTTCATGCTTGAACCAAGGCTGCAGTGAGGTCCAGAGTCAGTGGCCTTGGCAGAACCCAACATTGCTGTGCAGGTGCTGCTTGATAGCATTATTGATGACACCTCTATCATTTTACTAATGATGGAGAGTAGTCCGAGGGAAGAGTAATTGGCTTGGTTTGATTGACCCTGCTTTTATGTACAGGACAAACCCAAACAATTTTCCATATTGTCAGGTACATACCAGTGTTGTAATTGAATTGGAACAGTTTTGATAGGAGAACGGAAAGTTCTGGAGCGCAAGTCCTTCAGTACTATTGCTGAAATGCTGTCGGGTCCATAGCCTTTGCAGTATCTAGTGTCATCAACCGTTTCTTGATATCATGTGGAGTGAATCGAATTGGCTGAAGACTGGTATCTGTAATCTCGGGGACCACTGGATTGAGATTGATCATCCACTTGGCATGTCTGGCTGAAGATTGTTGCGAGTGCTTCAGCCTTATCATTTAGTACTGATGTGCTAGGCTATCATTGAGGATGGGGATATTGGTGGAGCTGTCTCCAGTGAGTTGTTTAATTGTCCATTCGCGACTGGATGTGGCAGGCCTGCAGAGCTTAGATCTGATCTGTTGCTTATGTGATCATTTAGCCCTGTCTCTCACTTGCTGCTCATGCTGTTTAGCATGCAGATAGTCCTGTTTGGTGGCTTCACCACTTGACACCTCATCCTGACATGCCCTCCTGCATTCTCCATTGAACCAAGGTTGAACCCCTGGATAGAGTGGGGGATAGGCCAGGCCATGAGATTACAGATTGTGCTGGAGTAAAATTCTGTTGCTGTTGATGGCCTGCAGCACCTCTTGGATGCCCAGTCTTGAGTTACTAGATGCATCTGCACCCGTCACATTGATAAGGATGAGATCAAAGTATGTTTTTCCCTCTTGGTTCCCTCTCCACCTCCTGTGGACCCAGTTTAGCAGCTATGTCCTTTAGGACCCAACCAGCTCATTCAGCCGTACTGCTGTTGAGCCACTTTTGGTTGTGGACATTAAAATCCCCCATCCAGAGTACATTTTGTGCCCTTGCCATCCTCAGTGCTTCCTGCAAGTGTTGCTGAACTTGAAGGAGTTCTGGTTCATCACACTAGGGAGGATAGTACATGGTAATTGGCAGGAGTCTTCTTGTGCATGTTTAACCTGAAGCCATGAGACTTCATGGGTCTGGAGTCATTGTTGACAACTCCTAGAGCAGCTCCCTCCTGACTGTATACCACTGCCGCCACCTCTGCTCGGTCTGCCCTGCCAGTAGGACAGGAGATATCCAGGCATCGTGACAGTAGTATCTGGGAATTCATGTGTGATTCGACAAGGCTGTTTCTGCCATTGTCTTTTCCGGTGTGTCTGTCCAGTTTCATTTCTTTGCGAATGAATGCCTTGCTAGGCCATTTTAGAGTGCAGTTGAGAGTCAGACACATTGCTGTACGTGTAAACCAGATTCAGTAAGAGTAACAGACAATAGTGAACTGGATGCATTTTTCCAACTATCAACGATGGTTTCGTGGTCATCAGTAGATTCTTAACTCCAGTTTTGTTTTAACTGAACTCAGATTCCATCATTTGCCATGGCTGGATTCGAACCTGGGTTCCCAGGCTATTAGCTAAACATAAAACAGGGGCAGGGGTAGGCCATCTGGCCTCTCAAGTCTGCTCTGCCATTCCCCAACATCATGACTGAACTTCTTTGTGGCTTCAGTTCCATGTACCTACCCACTCACCATAACCCTTAATTCCTTTGCTGTTCCAAAAAAAAATCTATCTTAGCTTTAAAAACATTCAATGAGGAAACATCAGCTACTCACTGGGCAGAGAATTCCACAGATTCACAATGCTTTGAGTGAAGAAGTTCTCCTCAATTCAGCCCTAAACCTGCCCCGCCTCTAATTTTAAGGCTACTATATCTTCCTCTTCTAGTTTCAGCTGCCAGTGGTAAGATCCCCCCTCATTCTTCTAAATTCCAATGAATATAATCCCAGTCTACTCAGTTTGTCTTCATCAGCCAACACTCTCAATTCTGGAGTCAACCTCCTCTGCACTCCCTCCAGTACCAGAACATCCTTTCTCAAGTGAGGAGACCAAAACTGAACACAGGCATGGCCTCACCAGTACCCTATGCAACTGTAATATAACTTCCCTGCTTTTAAACTCAATCCTTCTAGCAATGGAGAACAAAATTCCATTTGCCGCCTTAATTACCTGTTGTACCTGCAAATCAACCTTCTGCGATTCATGCACAAAGTCACCCAGGTCCCTCTGCACAGCAGCATTTTTTTTCTACCATTCAAATAATAGTCCCCTTTACTGTTATTCATCCAAAAATGGATGATTTCATATTTATCAACATTGTGCTCCACCTGCCAGACCTTTGCCCACTCAGTTAAACTATCTATATCCCTCTGCACAACTGCAGAGTCTTCTGCACACATTGCTGTACCACTCTTTTTAGTGTCATCCACAAACTTCGTTGCACTGTACATGGTCCCCAACTCCAAGTCACCTGTGTAAATAATTGCAGTCCAACTGATCCCCGAGGCACACCACTGAACACTGATCGTCAAACAGAAAAGCACTCATTTATCTCCACTCTTTGCTTCCTGTTAGTTAACAAATCCTCTGTTCATGCTAATACATTGCCAGTGATACCGTGCACCCTTATCTTATGTAACAGCCTTTTGTGCAGCACCTTGTCGAATGCCTTTTGGAAATCCAGATATACCACATCTACTGGGTCCCCATTTTTCACCACCTTCATAACGTCTTCATAGAATTCCAGTAAATCAGTTAAGCATGACCTGCCTTTCATGAACCCATTCAGAGATAGTAAGAAATGCTGATGCTGGAGTCGAGATAACACTGTGAAGCTGAAAGACCACAGCAGGCCAACCAGAACTACTTCATTTTCTGAAGAAGGGTCCTGACCCAAAACATCAGCTTTCCTGCTCCTCTGATGCTGCCTGACCACCTGTGTTCCTTCAGCTCCACACTGTTGTTTCATGAACCCATCCTGTGTCTGCCCAATGGTACAATTTCTATGCAATGCATTGCTATTTCTTCCTTGCTGATAGGTATGATGTTTTTTCCCCCACAACAGAAGTTAAGCTAACCGACCTATAATTCCACATCTTTTGTCCACCTTTTTTAGACAGAAGTTCTGGATTAATAATCGAGTGATAATACATGATGATACATGGCATGGTGTTCTGAGGACGGGTCACCAGACCCGAAACATTAACTCTGATTTTTTCCTTCACAGAAGCTGCCAGACTTGCTGAGCTTTTCCAGCAACATCTGCTTTTGTTTGGATTTACAGCATCCTCGGTTCTTTCCGTTTTTAATCTACTGATAATAGTCTAGGCCATCACCTCCCTGTTAAAGCAGTTTTCCGAATACCTTTTCTCTGTATTTAATTCCATCTGCCTCTCCTCTGCCTGTTATTACTATGCTGTGTGTCAATCCTAGAATCCGCAACTGTTCTCATCACCCATTTATTGTATTACCTACTCCCTAAACAAGATTTTGAAATTTGAAAATCTGAACGCCGAGGCCACAGATGCGTCAAATGGCACATGCCTACCATTAACATTTGTTGATGTACACCATTTTATTTGTAGTCTCTCCCTCAGAAGGGAGAACTGTGATGAGGTGATTTGTTTGACATGTAAGAGCGATAACTTTGTTTCAACATTGCTTTGGGGATAACCCAATCTGGTAATCAATCAGGTTAAGTTTCAAGCTGTGTTCTGGCTTTCAGGTGGATCGATATCAGCTAAAGAATGGTTGCCACATCATTGTTCTTGCCGAAGGTCGCTTGGTGAATCTTGGTTGTGCAATGGGCCATCCCAGCTTTGTAATGAGCAACTCTTTCACCAACCAAGTTCTGGCACAGATTGAGTTGTGGACCAACCCTGGCAAGTATCCAGTGGGTGTACACTTCCTGCCAAAGAAGGTGAGGTTTATATTTTGCGTATGAGAATCCGTAGGCGGATTTTATCAGTAGGTTTTGATGTGCAAAGTTTGGATTTATCACTTTTTAACCTGTTTTTTAACTGCTTTAAATCTGTAGCATGGAAAAGACTTGAATTTGCCAATTGTTTTCAGAAAACATTTGGTATTCTTGCCTTTGTTAGTCAGTGCATTGAGTATAGGAGTATAGGCTATACCAGAGATAATAGGAACTGCAGATGCTGGAGAATCCGAGATAACAAAGTGTGGGGTTGGATAAACACATCAGGCCAAGCAGCATCTTAGGAGCACAAAAGCTGACGTTTCGAGCCTGGACCCTTCATCAGAAAAGGAGGATGGGGAGAGGCTTCTGAAATAAATAGAAGAGAGAGGGGGAGGTGGACTAAAGTTGGATAGAAGAGAAGATAGGTGGAGAAGAGAGTATGGGTGGGGTGGTAGGGAGGGGATAGGTCAGTCCGGGGAGGACGGACAGGTCAAGGGGGAGGGATGAAGTTAGTAGGTAGGAAATGGAGGTGCAGCTTGAGGTGGGAGGAGGGGATGGGTGAGAGGAAGAACAGGTTAGGAAGGTGGGACGAGCTGGGCTGATTTTGGGATGCAGTGGGGGGAGGAGAGATTATGAAGCTGGTGAAATCCACATCGATACCATTGGGCTGCAGGGTACCCAAGCGGAATATGAGTTGTTGTTCCTGCAACCTGCCCTTGGCATCATTATGGCACTTCAGGAGGCCCAGGATGGACATATCATCTAAGGAATGGGAGGGGCAGTTGAAATGGTTCGCGACTGGGAGGTGTAGTTGTTTATTGCAAAACGAGTGTAGGTGTTCTGCAAAGCGGTCCCCAAGCCTCCGCTTAGTTTCCCCAATGTAGAGAAAGCCACACCGGGTACAGTGGATACAGTATACCACATTGGCGGATGTGTAGGTGAACATACTTGATGTGGAAAGTCATCTTGGGGCCTGGGATAGGGGTGAGGGGGGAGGTGTGGGGACAAGTGTAGCGCTTCCTGCGGTTGCAGGGGAAAGTGCCGGGTGTGGTGGGGTTGGAAAAATGTCTTTAGTGGTGGGGTCGGCCTTCACCTTCCTGGATGCTTCTATCTCCATCTAGGGCAACCACCCAGAAACTGATGTCCATTTCAAGCCCACTGACTCCAACAGCTATCTGGAATACACCTCCTCCCACCCACCTTCCTGCAAAAATTCCACTCTCGTACATCCCAGATGTCCTCGTTCTTCAAGGACCGCAACAACCCCCCACAGTGGTCGCGAACGCCCTCGCCCGTATTTCCGGCAACTCATCCCTCACACCCCACCCCCCGCAATAACCACCAAAAGATAATTCCCCTAGTCCTCACATACCATCCCACCAACCTCCGGATACAACGCATCACCTCCCGGCACTTTCCCCTGCAACCACAGGAAGTGCTACACCTGCCCACACACCACCTCCCTCACCCCCATCCCTGGCCCCAAGATGACTTTCCACATCAGGCAAATGTTCATCTGCACATCCGCCAATGTAGTATACAGCATTCGCTGTACCCGTTGTGGCCTCATACATCGGGGAAACCAAGTGGAGGCTTGGGGACCACTTTGCAGAACACCTACGCTCGGTTTGCAATTAACAACTGCACCTCCCAGTCGCGAACCATTTCAACTCCTCCTCCCATTCCATAGATGACATGTCCATCCTGGGCCTCCTGCAGTGCCATAATGATGCCATGGGTAAGTTGCAGGAACAGCAATTCATATTCTGCTTGGGTACCCTGCAGCCCAATGGTATCAATGTGGATTTCACCAGCTTAAAAATCTCCCCTCCCCCCACTGCATCCCAAAATCAGCCCAGCTTGTCCCCGCCTCCCTAACCTGTTCTTCCTCTCACCATTCCCTCCTCCCACCTCAAGCCGTGCCTCCATTTTCTACCTACTAACCTCATCCTGCCGCCTTGACCTGTCCATCATCCCCGGACCTCTCCCCACCCATACTCTCTTCTCCACCTATCTTCTCTATCCATCTTTGGTCTGCCTCCCCCTCTCTCCCTATTTATTTCAGAAGCCTCTCCCTATCCCCCTTTTCTGATGAAGGGTCTAGGCCTGAAACGTCAGCTTTTGTGCTCCTAAGATACTGCTTGGCCTGTGTCCATCCAGCTCCACGCTCTGTTGTCTAGGCTCTACCAGACATTGGTTTGGCCACTTTTGGAATACTGTGTGCAATTCTGGCCTCCCTGCTATAGGAAAGAAGTTGTGAAACCTGAAGGGAGTTCAGAAAAGATTTACAAGGATATTGCCAGTGTTTGAGCTATAGTGAGAGACTGAATAGGCTGGGGCTGTTTTCACTGGAGTGTCAGAAGCTCAGGGTTGACCTTATAAAAGCTTACAAATCATGAGGGGCATGGTAGGGTAAATAGACAAGTTTTTGCCATGGCGTTCGGGGGAGCAAGACTAGAGGGGCATAGGGTTAAGGTGAGCTGGGAAAAATTTAAAAAGGACCTAATGGGCAACTTTTTAAACGTAGGAGGTGGCGCCTGTATGCAATGAGCTGCCAGAGGAAGTGGTGGAGGCTGGTACAATTACAACACTTAAAAGGCATTTGGATGGGTATATAAATAGTAATGGTTTCAAGGAGTATGGGCCAAATGCTAGCAAATGGGACTAGATTAATTTAGGATATTTGGTTGGCATGGATGAGTTGGACTGAAGGATCTGTTTCCATATTTCCTATGACTATGTTCCTCAGTTATCTCGGGCGTTTCATGTGCAGTGAACATTTAGAGTTCTCTATAAATATAGACGTATGGGCAAAAATAATGAACAGCAGGCTCTGAAAACAGCAACTGATTGAGGCAGAATGGTTGAATAGCACCGTGGGATCCTTAGCATCCTCTGGTCCAATGACAGGAAAGTGTGAAGTCACTTTGCAGCTTAACTACAAGTCAAAAAAAAATCTACATTTCAGACTTGTACGGAAATTTTGCTAACATTCCACCTTGTGCCAGGTTTTTGAGGGAGCAATTCAACTACTCGTATTTAAATAAAAGCTTTCTAAATCACCCTTGATTGAATGGCCCAGTCATAATCGTTAGCTTGTGTCTCCCTATCTGGATGTTGCAGCCAGAAAAAATTGCAACTCACCAACTACTTTAAAAGTCCTTTAAATTATTTTGTTCTTTCACAGATGTGTGTGTTAGCGGCTGGGCCGATGATATACAACTTGTCCTCGTAATTCGACCTTTCCAGCACAGATTACTGAAGTTAATCAGTATTGCTCTCCCCCCAGCTTGAAGATATTCTTGCTGAAGTGTGGTGCCCAGAACAGATCCAGGGTCAAAATAACTTTTTCTTTTGAAGGCTCCTTTCTGATTTTCAGGGGCTACTTTTGGGGTTTTGTGGGATTCTATTTATTTCCATGAAGTGGCATTTTTGGATAATGCAAGCACATAATAACATTAGCTTCAGTTTTTAAGTTGACATGTACAAATCCTAAAATCTACATGTTCAGACTTAGACAAATTTAGCAATTTCCTTGATCCACTGAGCAGAAAGGCACAACGCAATGGAAGCATTCATTTCAAGAAAACACTATATTCAAATAGGCACAAGATGACAGGCATAAATTAACAAATTATCTTGAAATAACTAATGCAAACATCTAAATTTTGGGGAAAAAAATGGCAGTCATAGCTGTGCAACATTTGGGTGAGCAGGGTCTTGTGCCCTGATATCAAGCGCTGTCATTAACCTCACCTTTGGATTTCAGCTCCTTTGTCCATGTTTGAACCAAGGCTGTAATGAGGTCAGGAGTTGAGTGGATATAGCAGAACCCACACTGGGCATCACTGATCAGGTTATTTCTGAGCAGGCGCTGCTTGATAGCACAGTTGATGACACCTTCCATCAATTTCCTGATGATCAAGAGTAGACTGATGGGGCGGTGATTGGCCAAATTGGATTTGTCCTAATGGTTTGTGCACAGGACATACCTGGGAAATTTTCCACATTGTCAAATAGATGCCAGTGTTGTAACTGTACTGGAAAAACTTGGCTACAGGAGCAGCAAGTTCTGGAGCATAAATCTTCAGTACTATTGCCAGAATGTTGTTAGGCCCTGGGTGAACTGAACTGGCTGAGGATTGGTATGTGTAATGTTGGGGACCACTGGAAGAGGCTGAGATGGATAAGCTCCTTGACACTTCTGGCTGAAGATGATAAACTCTAACTCAGGCAACATCCTGGTGAAACTGTTTTGCACCTTCTCCGAAGCCTCCACATGTCGTGTGGAGACCAGAACTGCACACTCCTCCAAATATGGCTGAACTAAAGTTTGATGCAGCTGCAATGTGACTTGACAACCTTTGTACTCAATGCCCCTACCGATGAAGGTAACAACTTCATTACCATCTTATGTTACCTTTTTCGGTCAGAGCATTGAGTATAGGAGTTGGGATGTCATGTTGTGGCTTATAGGAAAGATGTTATGAAACTTGAAAAGCTTCAAAAAGTTTTACAACGATGTTTGCTATGGTTGGAGGATTTGAGCTACAGAGAGAGGCTGAATAGGGTGGAGTTATTTTCCCTAGAGCACTGAAGCCTGAGGGGTGACCTTATAGATGTTTATAAAATCATGAGGGGCATAGATCGGGTGAATAGCTAAAGACTTTTCCCCAGATTAGCGGAATCCAAAACTAGAGGGCATAGGGTTTAAGGTGAGAGGGGCAAGATTTAAAAGGGACCTGAGGGGTAATTGCTTCACACAGAGTAGTGTGTGTATGCAATGAGCTGCCAGGTGGTGGAGGCTGATACAATTACAATGTTTAAAAGGCACCTGGAAGGGTTTATGAGTAGGAAGAATTTAGAGGGATATTGGCCAAATGCTGGCAAAAAATGGGCTGGATTAATTTAGGATATCTGGTCAGCATGGACAAGTTGGTCCAAAGAGATTATTTCTATACTGTACATCTTTATGACTCTAATGTTGCCATTTTCAGGGAGCAAAGGTGATCTGTCTGTATATCAGTACTCATAAGCGCCCTTCCATTTACTGTACACTTTCCTCTTACATTTGACCTCCCAAAATGCATCATCAAACACTTGTCTAGATTAAACTCCTTCTGCCATTTCACTGCCCACTGATATCCTGCTGCATCCTTTGATAGCCTTCCTAATTAGCCACAACCCAAAAATTTTTGTAAGCTGCAATCTTAGTAAACAGATCACAGACACGATCGTCCAGTCTTGCATATATGTAAATGCTAGTCCACCAATGACAAACAGGTCCCAGCACTGGTCCTTGCGAAACAGCATTGGTCACAGGCCTCAAGTCATAAAACCACCCCTCCACAACTACCCTCCATCTTGTATGATTGATACAATTTTGTCCCCATGTGACTTAATCTTCTGGATCAGCCTACCATAAGTTACCTTGTAAAGTACTTTAGTCCATGTAGACAACATCCACTGCCCTATCCTCATCAAACATATTCATCACTTCCTCAAAAAACTCCATCAAATTTGTGGGACACAGCCCCAATTCCACCCACACACAAAGCCATGTTGACTATTCCTAATAAGTTCATTCTTTTCGAGATGTGATCATGTCCTTTCGAATCCTTTTCAGTAATTTCCCCACTACTGATGTAATTCTCTCCAACCTATAATTTCTTGGAGTACCCTGTTGCCCTCCTGAAAGGAGCAACTTTGGGCAAATCTCAGAACAACACTTGCTTCCATAATATTGTGCTCTGCCTTTCTAAAGTTATTAAAATCTGATCGTCACACAAGCAATCAACAGACCATTTTTTTCATTAACTTTCATTGTTAAATTATATCTGTCCAAACCTTCCTCAGTCTTCAAATCATTAGGCTCCTATTCCAGTTTTACGTCTTGCTTAGTCCAAGTGCTCAGTCCATACCTTCCTCTTTAGTAAATTGGTATCTTATGTCCACATTGCTCATTCTTTCACTAGCCATCAGCAATACCCTCATCAGACCTCAAATCTAAATATTAGCTATTTAAACAGAGTTCTTGCCCACACTTTCAGTGGAAGCTTTAATTGTTAGCCATATATACCGTAAAATTCACATCCCAGTAATTACTCACTATGATCTTGATACAACAAATAAAACTCAATTTACAAACATCATCTGTTCTCTTACTCCATTAGCTCTTAGACATTCCTTCAGACCATAATAGATAACAGCAATCATCCTAAATATTGTTTTTATGGAGTCATGAGAGTAGACTTAAATCATTCCATGTTTGTCGATAACACTGTCTCTGTGCTTTGAGTTTTTTTATATTCATTCATTGGTTGTGGGTGTGTCCCCTGCCTATAAACTGCCTTTTACTTAATTATCACCTCAAAAATTCAGATAGGTTTTTTGTACTTGATCCATAGTGGATCTCTTTGATCAGCTCACGTTTTGGCCAATTGTTTAGTCTCTAGTTCCCGAGTAAATTTCTGGTAACATCACTACAACTGACATTAGATTAATAGGATTGGAATTTCTTGAGTTGTGTCTTATGCTCTTTAAACATTGTCACTCTTCTGATTGAGGCCACACTTCATGAATTGACATTTTTGAAACATCACAATTCTTGGTCCTACTCCTGATCTTCACTCTTATTACTTCCAACACTCAAAATAGATTTATGACCATGTGACAGTTGGATACAATGTTTGCTCCTGAAACAACCATTTTTCTTTTATAAAGCTCTTTCTAAAATATTGCACTGGCTGTGACGTCTTAACGTGTTGCATTTTATTGTTTATTTCCAGCTGGATGAGGCTGTGGCAGCTGCGCACTTAGAGAAACTGGGAGTGAAATTAACCAAACTAACGTCAGATCAGGCATCTTACCTTGGAATTCCTCAAGATGGACCCTTTAAACCAGACCATTACAGATACTAAACATTCTGCTGAATTCAATGAAAACCAAAGTGCAGCAACATTCCTCTGAAGGGTTTGATTTGTTGTAATCTATAGTGGATCTTCATAATGATCAAATGCTTACAAAGTCCCAGGAAAACGTATTGTGCTGCTCTTAAGCAATTGTGATAATTTAATCACCAAAGCATCTTAATTTTGTATCTATATTGATATTGAAATTAAATAAATTTCTGCAGAATTTTATGAATTATATCAGTTTGGAAAAATAGGGTTGATCAAGTAATTGGGTAGGACACTTCGATATAAACATTTAAAGATAACTTTTCATGTGGGAATTAATCATGAAAGACTCAGTTGCCACTAGTAGGGAAAGATAACCTGAAAGAGGGCATGGATGTGGTGCACATTCTATTAAGTAAGTACTAAGCACAGACAGCAAAAAGGTATCAGTGATAGTTTAATCACTGAAATGAAGGCCTGGAAAGTAGCATGATAACATTATCCATGGTCATGAAAATATGTTGACTATAAGAGGAATAATGCAATCATCGAAGTGTTAAGAGACAGCAAAGAGCCTTATCACATATATACCATTAGAAACCAATTAGACATCACTAGGACAAATGAAATCTAATTACTTTAATAATGGCTCATTTCAAAATGGTAAGAATGATATGAAAGGAGAATAAACCATCAGGCAAATTAACTGGATAGAAACTCAGCTCCATACAGGAATCTTCACTATTTAAGGAAAGGTATTAAATGATAGACCATCACATGAAGAGATGGGTCATTGTGGACTCAATGGACCAAATGGCCACTTTCTATACTGTAGGTATTCTGTGAGTAGGCAATTCAGACCCTCAAGCCTGCCGTGAGATTCTGTAAAATCATAGCTGATCTGCCCTAGGCCTCATCTCTTTGTGCCACTCCTCGTAGCTCATAATTGTTCTGGTTCAATAATCTACTAACCTCCTGTTTAAATACTACTGTTCAACTTCTATAAAACACTGGGACGTTCAGTATCCCTGAGAGAAATTCCTTTACATAGTGTTACAGAGTAAGGGGATGCTCTTTTAAAACTATGTCCCCTAGTTTAAGATCCTCCCACGAGTGCAACCATCGTCGCAACATATACCCTGCCAGACCGCTCAAGACCTTCTGTTTATGCTAATTTCAGTAAGTATATCACAGTCCTTCTCTCTGCTTTCTGTATCCACCATTGTCTCTCACTAATGAACACCAACACACAGTATTCACTTTGAACCACAGGATGTAGGTAGGATCCTATGTTCAAATTATCATTGTTAGTCCCTATTGGGCCCTACTGTTTCCGTAGTTATCCTTTTACCTTTAGTGTACTTGTAAAATGACTTACTTAGGATTTTCCTTTATTTTGCCTCCCATTGTACTTTCATGCATCCTTTTTGTTCTAATTTTCTTTCTAAGCTTCCCCTTATGCATTTTATACTCCTCTACAGCTTCTTCTTTGAGCCTTTGGTATCTGCCATAAGCCTCCTTTTTTGACTCTTGATCCAGACCTATACATCCCTTGATCTTCCTAGTTTGCTGGGTTTGTTGATACAGCTTTACCTAAAGGTATCTGCTGTCAGTCCATTTTGGCCAAATCATATCTAATCTTGGTAAAATCAACCTTCCTGTTCTTAGAACTTTGTGAATTCAGACCCGTCTTTCTCAGTGAAATCTAATAGAGCAAAGTATCAGACCCCCTCACCATATTATCCCTTACTGCTGAAGCACTGCTTTTCATGCTCTCAATTTGAACACCGTTCTGTACCATGGTCACTTGGCTTATCCACCCTGCAGTTCCTAGTCTCATCCAGACAAGCTGAAAGAACCTCTGACCCATTGGACAGTTGCCAAAGGCGGAGGCGCCTGCACTCCTGTTCCCCCTTAGCTGCAAAAAGAGAGATAACAAGATGTAGAGCTGGATGAACACAGCAGGCCAAGCAGCATCAGAGGAGCAGGAAGGCTGACATTTCGGGCCTAGACCCATAGAACATAGAACAGTACAGCACAGAACAGGCCCTTCAGCCCATGATGTTGTGCCGACCATTGATCCTCATGTATGCACCCTCAAATTTCTGTGGCCATATGCATGTCCGGCAGTCTCTTAAATGTCCCCAATGACCTTGCTTCCACAACTGCTGCTGGCAACGCATTCCATGCTCTCACAACTCTGTGTAAAGAACCCGCCTCTGACATCCCCTCTTATACTTTCGTCCAACCAGCTTAAAACTATGACCCCTCGTGTTAGCCATGTCTGCCCTGGGAAATAGTCTCTGGCTATCAACTTTATCTATGCCTCTCATTATCTTGTATACCTCAATTAGGTCCACATCCCCCCTCCTTTTCTCCAATGAAAAAAAGTCTGAGCTCAGTCAACCTCTCTTCATAAGATAAGCCCTCCAGTCCAGCAACATCCTGGTAAACCTCCTCTGAACCCTCTCCAAAGCATCCACATCTTTCCTATAATAGGACGACCAGAACTGGACACAGGATTCCAAGTGCGGTCTAACCAAAGTTTTATAGAGCTGCAACAAGATCTCACAACTCTTAAGCTCAATCCCCCTAATGAAAGCCAAAACACCATATGCTTTCTTAACAACCCTGTCCACTTGGGTGGCCATTTTAAGGGATCTATGTATCTGCATACCAAGACCCCTCTGTTCCTCCACACTGCCAAGAATCCTATCCTTAATCCTGTACTCAGCCTTCAAATTCGACCTTCCAAAATGCATCACCTCGCATTTATCCAGGTTGAACTCCATCTGCCACCTCTCAGCCCATCTCTGCATCCTGTCAATGTCCCGCTGCAGCCTACAACAGCCCTCTATACTGTCAACGACACCTCCAACCTTTGTGTCGTCTGCAAACTTGCTGACCCATCCTTCAATTCCCTCGTCCAAGTCATTAATAAAAATTACAAACAGTAGAGGCCCAAGGACAGAGCTCTGTGGAACACCGCTCACCACTGACTTCCAGGCAGAATATTTTCCTTCTACTACCACTCGCTGTCTTCTGTTGGCCACCCAATTTTGTATCCAGACAGCTAACTTCCCCTGTATCCCATTCCTCCTGACCTTCTGAATGAGCCTACCATAGGGAACCTTATCAAATGCTTTGCTGAAGTCCATGTACACCACATCCACAGCTCGACCGTCATCAACTTTTCTAGTCACATCCTCAAAGAACTCGATAAGGTTTGTGAGGCATGACCTGCCCCTCTCAAAGCTGTGTTGACTGCAGTTAATCAAGCCATGCTCTTCCAGATGGTCATAAATCCTATCCCTCAGAATCCTTTCTAACACCTTGCAGACGACAGACGTGAGACTTACTGGTCTGTAATTGCCGGGGATTTCCCTATTTCCTTTCTTGAAGAGAGGAATTACATTTGCCTCTCTCCAGTCCTCAGGTACGACTCCAGTGGAGAGCGAGGATGCAAACATCTTCGCAAGTGGCGAAGCAATTGCATTTCTCGTTTCCCAAAGCAGCCGAGGACAAATCTGGTCCGGGCTTGGCAACTTGTCAATCTTAATGTTTGACAAAATTTTCAGCACATCAGCTTCCTCTATCTCTATCCATTCCAGCATGCACACCTGCTCTTTAAAGGTTTCATTCACTACAAAGTTTGTTTCTTTCGTAAAGACAGAAGCGAAAATCTCATTTAGGGCTTCCCCTCCCTCTTCAGACTCCACACACAAGTTCCCTATGCTATCCCTGATTGGCCCTACTCTTTCTTTGACCATTCTCTTATTCCTCACATAAGTGTAAAATGCCTCTGTGTTCTCCCTAATCCGTTCTGCCAAGCCTTTCTCTTGCCCCCTCCTGGCTCTCCTCCAACCATTTTTGAGCTCCTTCCTCGCCTGCCTGTAATCCTCTAGAGCTGAGCTTGACCCTAGCTTCCTCCACCTTATGTAAGCTACCTTCTTCCTTTTGACGAGGAGCCCCACCACTCTCATCATCCAAGGTTCCTTTATCTTACCCCTTGCCTGTCTCAAGGGACATATTTATTCATCACTCGCAACAACTGTTCCTTAAACAGTCTCCACATGTCTATAGTGCCTTTACCATGGAACAATTGCTCCCAGTCCATGCTTCCTAACTCATGTCTAATCGCATCATAGTTTCCTCTTCCCCAATTAAATATCCTCCCATTTTGCCTAATCCTCTCCTTCTCCATAGCTGTGTAGAATGTGAGGCAGTTATGGTCGCTATCACCAAAATGCGCTCCCACCACAAGATCTGATACCTGCCCTGGCTCGCTTCCAAGCACCAAGTCTGGAATGGCCTCTCCCCTCGTCGGCCTGTCAACGTACTGCGTTAGGAAACCCTCCTGAACACACCTTACAAAAACAGCTCCATTCAAATCTTCTGCTCGAAGGAAGTTCCAATCAATATTGGGAAAGTTAAAGTCACCCATTACAACAACCCTACTACGTCCACACTTTTCCAAAATCTTCCGACCTATGCTTTCTTCAATCTCCCTGCTGTTATTGGGGGGCCTGTAGTAAACCCCTAACGAGGTGACTACTCCCTTGCTGTTCCTAATTTCCACCCATACTGACTCAGTAGGCAGATCTTCCTCGACAATGGAAGCTTCTGTAGCTGTGATACCCTCTCTGATTAGTAGTGCTACACCCCCTCCTCTTTTTCCCCCCTCCCTATTCTTTTTAAATGTTCTAAACCCTGGAAGATCCAGCAACCATTCCTGCCCCTGAGAAACCCATGTCTCTGTTATGGCCACAACAACATAGCACCAGGTACTGATCCATGCTCTAAGTTCATCACTTTTATTCCTGATACTCCTTGCATTAAAGCAAACACACTTTAACTGATCCCTTGGTTCCTTCCCAGGAAAATCCTTCCCACTAGCTGGTCTACCTCTTGCTATTGCCTCACCTGCATCAACGCTCACCTCCGGTATACAGCTCAGGTTCCCACCCCTTGCCATACTAGTTTAAACCCTCTCGAACTACTCGAGCAAACCTTCCACCCAGGACATTGGTCCCCTTCCAGTTCAGATGCAACCCGTCCTTCTTGTACAGGTCCCACCTTCCCCAGAAGGCATCCCAATTATCTACATATCTGAAGCCCTCCCTCCTACACCAGCTGCGCAGCCACATGTTAAGCTGCGCCCGCTCCCTGTTCTTCGCCTCGCTATCTCGTGGCACCGGTAGTAAACGAGAGAACACCACTCTGTTCGTCCTGCTTTGCAGCTTCCATCCTAACTCCCTGAAATCACTTTTTATATCCTCAATCCTTTTTCTAGCTATATCATTAGTGCCAATATGTAACACACTTTCTGGCTGTTCGCCCTCCCCTTTCAGAACCTTATACACCCACTCGGAGACATCCCGGACCCTGGCACCAGGGAGGCAACATACCTTCCGGGAATCCCGATCCTGACCACAAAAATTGAGAAAAATTCGATCTGAAGAAGGGTCTAGGCCTGAAACGTCAGCATTCCTGTTCCTCTGATGCTGCTTGGCCTGCTGTGTTCATCCAGCTCCACACTTCTTTGTTATCTCAGATTCTCCAGCATGTGCAGTTCCTACTGTCTCTGAAACAACTTTAACCCCTTAGCTACATTCATATTTTTCTGTCCCTGATTACTATCAAATCAGAAGACCTTGTCCTGAGGGGTATGATCACCACCTCATGCAAAATATCCTTTCCCCCTTCTTGATGTGTTGGTGACTGCAGCTTGGCTTCCAGCTCAATGACTGAGTGAAAAATTTTTTAGCTATAAACAATACTGCAGATGTATTTGCATTGGATCACACTGATAGCCTTGATCTTCCACATGATGCAACTGTGACACACCACGTGTTCTGCCATCCCTACTGTATTTTAATTAACATTTATTTTAGTTTTTTTATTTATTTACCATAAAACCAGTTTCTGTACTATTTTAAACATTAGGTATAGACTGGACCTTAATCACTTCAAGGATACTGAGCAAATGAGGTTTATTTTCCCCTTTAGTAGTGAGAACATTATTTCATAGCTTTTCACATTAAATCGAAAAGAAAACATATTCTTCAAAATTTAAAACATATACCACCCTCCAGTGTGAAAATAGAAACTTATCCACTCCTCTGGACTTGGTTGTAAAAATTACGGCAAATAATAAGGAAGGCAAATGGTAGAATCTATTATAGCATGAGAATTAAAAGTAAGGCAGTCCCAATAAGGTAGATCCTAAGTTGTTTTCTCCAGCTAGTGAATCTAAAATGCAGACACAGCCTTAGCATCAGAAGTCAACCAGTTTGAGATGTGGCGAAATTTCTTCATTCAGAGATCAGCTCTCAAGTTCTCCACTGTCAGAGCATTGTGGATACTTCATTTTGGAGAATATTCAAGACTGAGATGAATAGATTTATGATCACTCAGTGACTTGAGGCACTCTGGGAACAACTAGGAACTCGACTTGAGGAAGATCAGTTGTGATCTTACTGAATGTCAGGGCACGATCAGAGGACCAGTCTGGTTCTGCTCCTATTTCTGACGGTACACAACTTGTGCGGTAGTTTGTAGCCTGTAAACCAGTTGCAGAGGGCAATTAGAATGCTATTTGCTGCAGAGTCCAAATGATTGGAAATTACTTGCACCTCTCACAAAACAGCATTTAATTCTGTGCTTAGTTCAGTTCCAGGAGTGAGTTGTTATTAAAGCATACAGAGCCTCCACTTTCAAGTATTTACCTTGACAATCCTGTCCTAAATCTCAAAAGCCTTAAATGAGTTATATCTGAATTGTATTATGCCATTTTGCACATATTTGATATAACTTGAGATAAATAACAGTTAAACATAAAATCAGCATAAAAGGTTTTTAACGAATGTATCTGATCAAATACATCTAAGTCTTTGCACTAGTAAAATGAATATATATGCTAGATATGAGACATGACATTACAACTTCCAACAAAATTCAGCAAATCGGATGAATACAGCTGTTCATAATTCAATACAGTTTATACTTAAAATATATTTTTAAAAATCTAACAATGCAGACCAAATTTACGAACTTCTGTGAAATATAAAAATCACCTCTGATCTGCCATATTGGAAAGAGCATTAATTTTTATTGGGTCAAGAAGTGTTTTTAGTGCCCTGAGCTACAATTGTTTTTGAATTTTATCTCAGTTATCACATCATTGTGTTGGATATTTTAAGGTCACAACTCCATGTTACACTCAAACAAAGCTTTTGCTGCTGTCTACAAAACTCTGTTTCATTTGCTTGTTGGAGAAAAATCAGCTGTTGCTCACATCACACTAAGCTGCCTCCAATTAATTATTCAAATACAAAGAAATCTTCAGTAGTAACTTTACAGATTGTGAACAAATACAGTGAGTGCTCAAACACAGTACTAATACCACACTTCACTGTTTTAATTCATGGTGTGTAAGAAAGAGTGAAGTACTTGGACTGGATTCAATCTCTTTAAAAGAATTTCAAATCATTGCACAGTAGTGAAACACAGAAAAGAGGAGGAGGAGGAGTAGGTCATTTGGCCCTTCAGCCCACCATCATTCATCATGACTGTAGAACTCAGAATGTTGTTCTAGCTTTATCTTTCTATCCTTTGATGCCTTCAGCCCTCAGAACCGTATCTAACTCCTTGAACACATTCAATGTTTTGGTCTCAACTGCTTTCTGTGATAGCAAATTCCAAAGGCTCACTCCTCTGGCTGAAGGAATTTCTCCTTATTTATGTCCTAAATGGTCTGCACTCAGCCTGAGACTGTGACCCTGGTTCTGGACACTCCAGTCATCAAGAACACCATTCCTCCATTCATTCTATTTCTCAGAATTTTACAGATTTCTATTTAAGACCCCCTCGTTCATTTTAATGTAGGCTTAATGCAGTGGAAAGTATTTTGCTCTTGATTTGAAAAAATATTGAGAGAATCAGAGCCCTTGATCTTATTCTTCATTCGTGATCAACCAAAGCTGAGTAATCTACCAGTTCCTTTCGATTATGCCCACAAAGATTTACGAGAAGAGCTTCACCTCTCTCTGTAGTGAGACAGTGCCAGAGTTAAACATTTGGCTTGCTATCCTTTTCAATGTCATTTTCATTTTCCACTGTTTCAACTGTTAAATTCCCATTCCAAGAGCATTGCTGTAGACAAGGCCCTGATCATGTAATGCTTGCTGCTAGATGACACCGGCATGCTATGACTGAGATATAACTGTTTCCCTGGTGCAGTGAATACAAAAAAAGGCAAAGACACATGAAAGGTTTCAGTCTCACTGCACTTGTCCACAATTTCCTGTGGATTCCAATATGTGTGGTAAACAGATGTCTGGAATGCACTAGAAGTAGATTGCAAATGCACCTGATATGATAACCTTCCTGGTATACAACTTTAATTCATGATATTAAAAACAGTTGGAAATTCAGGAAGAATTTGAACACAACTGCATTAGAGCTTGTTCTGGGATCTCTGCTGATGCTGGGAGGTATTGCCATCTGGAGGACTGTAAGGAAGATTCAAAATTTTTCCAGCTCTAGGATGTTAGTCTTTGAGCCTCCGGCAACTGCTGGAGGGATCCAAATATTAATGGACAAAGATTTGCTGTAGGCTCCTTACCTACCTATAGCCTTAAATTGAGGGGTGAAAGATATAGGACAGGTGTCAGAGGTAGTCTCTTTACTCCGAGAGTAGTAAGGGAATGGAATGCTTTGCCTGCAATGGTAGTAGATTCGCCAACTTTAGGTACATTTAAGTCATCATTGGATAAGCATATGGATGTACATGGAATAGTGTAGGTTAGATGGGCTTGAGATCGGTATGACAGGTCGGCACAACATCGAGGGCCGAACGGCCTGTACTGTGCTGTAATGTTCTATGTTCTATGTACCTTTCTGCAGACAATGTCCATAGTTGGGAACACTTTCCTATTGCATCAAAATGAACAGTTAAAGAACACTGACAGTAAATGCTTTCCTCAGCTTTCTTTACCCAATAGCCAGCCACTACATCTGTTATAACATTTGCAAAGAAAACCTCAACAAAAGGTAGTTCCAGTTGAAAGGTACAGCTATCCTAAAACAGCTGCTTAATACACACAGCCCAAAGGTTTCACTCCATTGGAGCTCTCACACCATTGCACTTGGTACCATGTCGTAGTTATTATTGTGTTGGATTTAATCACTCTGTTGCAGATGTCACCATATTCAATTTGTTGCTGTGTTGGAGTTGTCACCATGTTGATGGTACTGCTGCTTTGCTGGAGTTGATACTGTGTTGGTGTTATCACTATTTTAGTATTGTCGCCGTGTTGGAGCTGTCATTGTGAGGGTATTATCAATCTGCACGGGTTGTGTTTGATGAAAGTATCAGCCATTGATGATCTTCTCACTAATAAATTGTGGCATTGTGTAAAGGATGAGAAAGATAAAGAGAGCCAGGATGGCTATGACCAGCAGACCAATGATATACCACTTGTAGTTCTTCCAGATAAAGAAGACAAAGGATTTCAAAGGATTCATGAACCAGTTAAAGGATGTATTCGGTCGACTGGAAAATGAGAGAAAGACAAAACTTAGTTGAACTGTAGATACAATGTCAACGATTCATTTCATTTTACATAAACTACACAATATTCAGTTCATCACATTAGAAAAGACATATCCATTATATTGAGGAACAAAAGCAAAGTTGCTGGAAAAGCTCAGCAGGTCTGGCAGCATCTGTAGAGGAGAAAACAGTTAATGTTTTGGATCCGATGAGGAAGGGTCACCGGACCCAAAACGTTAACTCTGTTTTCTACTCCACAGATGCTGCCAGATATGCTGAGCTTTTCCAGCAACTTTGCTTTTGTTCCTGATTTACAGCATCTGCAGTTCTTTTGGTTTTTATCCATTATGTTGAGGTTCTGCTGAAGTGTCTACGAACTCCGACAGGGGGAAGGCAGTGGAATAGGCACAAAGTAGAAGAATCTAAGGTATAAGGTCCAATCAGATTAAATACCAAGATAGTGCAGAAGGTGGAGAAGACATGGGCAGGATATGCAAGGACCGGAAAGCATCTTAATGCAAGAAGTCTGACTGGTATGGTGGATAAACTTAAACAGTATTGATCCACATATGGGAATATGATATTGTCGCAATCACCGAGATATGATTCAGGGAAGGGCAGGACTGACAACATTGTATTATTGATAAAGGAAACCATTGATGCAGTAATGAAGGAGGACATCCTAGAAGGCTCATTTAATGAGGTGGTCTCGATACAGCTTAGAAATAAAAATGGGGTGATTACTTTTCTGGGATTATACTACAGGCCTCCCAACAGTCAGAGGAAGATAGAGGATGACAATGTAGGTGATCACAGAATAGTGTGAAAGAAACACAGTTATAGTTGTTAGGGGACTTCAGTATTGCTAATATTAACTAGGATCACCTTAATGTAAAAGAACTGGTAAGTGGATTTTTTAAAGTGCATCCAGGAGAGCCTTTTGTGTCAGTACACAGAGACTCCTATGAGAAATGGGGCGGCTACTTGCAGGTTAGTGTATATTTGGAAAGTGGGAGTCTTATAAGTAGTATAGTGAGATTTCAGGGCCAGCATGTTCCTCTAAGGGTGAAGGACCAGGGCAGTAAGTTCAGGGAACCCCAGAAGGTGAAGGGATATTGAAAGTTTGATAAAGAAAATGAAGGAAGTATGTTTTCAGGTACGGTGAATTAAAAACAGGGAGACCCTTCAAAAGCATTGTCATTTGCTTAAAAATGACGTGTCTAAGACTGGACAGCATAAGTAGTATAGAGAAGATCTGAGCAATTTTTTTTCACTCAGAGGATGGTAGAAATGTAGAACAACCTGAAAGGGTGGCAGAGGCTGTTACTCTTGCAGCATTCAAGAAACATCTGAATGAGTACCTAAAATGCGAGGGCAAAGAAAGCTATGAACCACGTGAGGGTAAATGGGATTAGTGAAGTTTATTGTTTATTGGTCAGCATCGTCATGGTGAGCCAAAAGGCCTGTTTCTTGCTGTATGAGTTTATGACTCTCTATGACTTGTTTCGCAACTTTGTTACACTCCTTTATGTTCACCTCCATCCGAAACAATGTCCCAAATAGCAAATACACTTTCTGCGCTACGTTTATACCAATGTTTCCTTTTCTACATTGTGATGAGAGAGACTGAGACCAGCACCATCATCCTCACTTTGACTTTCCTTGTTGGAACTGCCATATAATTCATCATAGGGAAGTAAGAAATAAAACATTTTAGATCAGAGGGGGGAAAAAAACAGTTCTTAGGCAGCATTGTGTGGGGGTGACAGGATTTGGCATCTGGCTGCAGAGCCAGTGGAGAGATGCACTGTCTCCTTTTTTTGAGAAGCCCAGCACAACTTGTCCCCCTCAGGCACCTGACAAGCTAGCAGCAGCAGGATATTCAATGGGATTAAGGATCCCAGCAGTGCCATTCCCATTCACTGAGAGCTGCCATCAAATCAGAGGCTAGTTGCTTTCTCTTATTACTCGTTGATTGAGGATGTGCCTAGCAAAGACCAGCAATGGGAGACACAGAGTTCTGCTGCAGAGGATGGGCAGGTAAGGAGGGTGTCAGCAACTAGTACAAGGAGTAGCTTGCAGTAGAGCCTCCCATTCCTGATGCTAAGACCCTCAAACAGGTGCTGGAAGTCAGCATAGTAAAGAGTTAGGATGTTGGCATATGGGTACTTAAGCTGCAGTGGTAGATCATACCTCTGGACCAGAAGACCTGGGTTGAAGTCTGATCTGCTCCAGAGGTACATAATGACACACCTGAACAGGCTAATTAGAAAATATCTAATGTCTTTTATGATTCTGCTTTAGAACAACTCATGAGAAGTCAGAGTGACAGAGTTGTACAGCAGAGAAGACAGCGCAAGATTCTGCCCACAGTCATTGTGGTTTCCCATTTGCAGCATGTGGCATCAATATTCACTTACTTGGGCTTCTCAAGTGGTTCTGGTTCCTTCCGTCCAAGGCCAACAGGGCGTTTTTCAGCTTCCTCTACAGTCAGCAAATGCATTTCAGCCTCTAATTTACCCTGTCACAAAGAAAAACAATAAGATTCATAAAGGACCCTATTTTATCTTTCAAAATTGTCTCCCTCATCTGTCCATGATATGACTGTAGTCTGCATTTTGTTGTCACAGTGGAAGAGGTAGCATGAGTCCTTGGTCCTGTCTGAGCCTGTCAGGGTGCATTTGACATCTGGAACTCAGCACACTCTCAGCCCTGCTCATCCATCCAGACAGGAGTGGAGCTTGATTGTAAAACTTGCTGACTCATAACCAAGAGTCTTTACCAGAGACACAAAAAAAACACAAAACAACATGAAAGTTTTGTAGCACGTCAGCTTTTGTGCTCCTGAGATGCTGCTTGGCCTGCTGTGTTCATCCAGCTTCACACTTTGTTATCTTGAAAATTTTGTAGGATGGAAGTAGATCCTTAAAGACATTACATAACTTTTCCAAAACCTTTTCTGTGTTTATAGAAATAGCAACATGTCAGAAAAGACCTGGCACCAAGTAACAGGAAAACATGAGTTATAAGCCACAAAGTTTATAGCTCCCCTGAAAATTGTGTGTGAGTGAGAGAGAAGGGCGGGGGCTGGTGTTGTGTGGGGTTCGTGGTGGAATGCAGAGTGTCTGCCAGGGGAAAGCTATAAAATTGCTCATCATGGAAAAGGATCATTGTCTAATGTCTACATATCATTTCTTGCCCCAACTGTAATCTCACTCTTGTTGGGGAGGTATTGAGTGGCTTGATTGCCCATGGGTCTAAGTGGTGAATGAATGAGAGAGCCTCATTAAGTGCTCAGCTCACTATATAAAATTTGGCAGACTGGTCACCAGGAAAAAGGCCCTCACCACAAAGATTTTACCCCCTGCCTCTCATCAGGGGCCTAACCATGTGACTGAGGCACGACTCCAGATTCCCTCTAGTACTCACCACAGTCCCGGTAGTGGCCACAGCTCCCTGTGACACTGCTTTGACATAAACACTGACAACCATTTGGGTGGATGTCAGTACCCTACAGTGACACATTCATCAATGGGGATGAAGGAAGGCCCTCCTGAAATCAATTAATACCTGACAGCTGTTAAATGACTGTGGCATAAGCCAGCCAATCAGAAGCAGGCTCACTCCAACCTTTGCCCTGGAGGGAGGAGATTCTGCTCCAAGTGGAATATTCAGCCCAGAAAGACATGACCACTCAGAAGGATGTTATTCAGGTCCCTTTGAAAGCAATAATGTATAATGGTTGCAGAATGAGGGTGCCTAATCGGCAACAAGTGGAGAGATCAGGTCGCCTACTACTACAGGATTTAATACAGGATTTCAATTTTCACCCCTAATTCTCTCCTCTACTGAAGGAACTGATCCAGACCGGGGTACAATTTCATAGGCATCCATTCACATCAGGGTACCCTTCCCATTGCACAGGACAACATTACAGTGCTTTTCTCTCGGTGGCTCGGTGGCTCAGTGGTTAGCACTGCTGCCTCACAATGCCAGGGACATTCCACCCTCAGGCAACTGTCTGTGTGGAGTTTGCACATTCTCCCCGTGTCTGCATGGGTTTCCTCCGGGTGGTCCGGTTTCCTCCCACAGTCCAAAGATGTGCAGGTCAGGTGGATTGGACATGCTAAATTGCCTGTAGTGTTCAGGGATGTTTAAGTTAGGGAGATGGGTCTGGATGGGATGTTCTAAGGGTCAGTGTGGATTTATTGGGCCAATGGGCCTGTTTCAAAACCGTAGGGATTCTATGGTCTATGGTCTTTGAACTGAATAATGCTGGGTAGTGTTCCCAGTTGGAACTCAGAGGTAAGGAAACAATTTACTAATGCAGGACGCCCACAATCTCAGGCATGTCTCAGTTTGAGAAATCGTAAGAATCAGCATCTCACCCGAAGGATGTAAGTGTTGTTAGAATTGTCAGTAAACTCAACATCTTCAATATTAACTTTCTTCTTTTTCTTCTTTTTCTTCTTTTTTTTGCTTTCTTCCTCTTCCTCCTCATCTTCTACCTCTTTCACTTTGATCAATGGCCACCATCCTCTCATCCGTTTACTTCTTATGATGGAAGTGCGTGGACCTGCTTTTTCTTTTGCCATCTTGATGGTACATTGTTTTGCTGTCTTTGCTCCTCGGACCATATCATACAGCTTCAATTCAATAGAACCTAGCATTGCAGAAAAGAATTACTTATACAGTCTGTAAATGGTTCACCTCTTACCACAATTACACGAATGTCTTCTACACAGTTATCATTAGCAAAATCATGCAACTGAGAAATTGGTTTTGAGTAGATTTATTTGTATTTTCAAAATAAAAATTAAACTTTGGGAGACTATATTCTTTGAATGAACTGAACTCTGTGGTCAGTTTTCAAGCTTCATTGCCTGAAATCAACTCAGGCAGGTTTTCATGATCAGAGATAAAAGGCAGTTGTTATGACTGCAAATTGGATTGAAGCCAAATTTTGAAAACACAAATCTAGTTGAATAGGATTTCAATACTTCCTTTGATGTTTTCTGTTTTCATTGACAGAAATGTTTCCCTGTGTAATGAGAGCATTGGGCCCACTGTATCTGCATTGATCATCCACATGAGCATTATGACCGTGCCATTTTCCTGGCTTTTCCCCCAACCCTGCAAATTGTTTCCATTCAAATAATTACATATTGCTTTCTTAAAGGCTTCAATGAATGTTCTCTACACTTCTAGTCAGTGCATTCTAGACCATAACTATTTGTTGCACAAAGGAGTTTTTTATCCTCACATTGCATTTGCTTCTTTTGCATGTCACTATTAATAAAGTCTGGGAAACTCAACCTACTACATTCAATGAAATATGTGCATGTACATCTGGGTATACTGCAGACAGCTGTCCTGGCTTATTTATTAAATGTAAATAAGGATGAGAGAGACAGATTTTTAATCAATAAGGGAATGAAGGTTAGAATCATAGAGGTCTACAGTATCCAAAATGACCCTTCAGCCCATTGGGTCTGTGCAAGTCAAGAACGAGCACCTAACTATTCTAATCACATTTCCCAGCAGTTTGCTTATAGCCTTATATACCAAGGCATCACAAATGATACAAACATTTCTGCCTCTAACACTGTTCTAGATACCCACCATCCTCTGGGTGAAATTTTTTATGGTAAAAAGGCAGGAAAGTTTTGTTGAGCTTGATCACATCAGCCATAATCTCATTGAATACCAGAGCAAACTCAATGGACTGAATGGCCTTCTTCTGCTCTTGCATCTTCTCACCCAAGTGCTCCAGCACAACCTTTAGTATCCTTTCGTCTACATTGTTTTGGATGATATCCCCTCATTTCTAACATGATGTCCCCTCATACTTCACCACATTGAACTTCATTTGGCACCTATCTGTCTATTCCAACAAGATGTCGATATCCTTTTTCAGTACCACACTGTTCTCATCATAGTTTGCCATGTTTCCAGGTTTTATATCTTACACAAGTTTTAAAACTGCTACTTGTTCAAACTAAGACAACAAAGTGTGGAGCTGGATGAACACAGCAGGCCAAGCAGCATCTCAGGAGCACAAGGAACTTTTGTGGAGCTTGGCCTGCTGTGTTCATCCAACTCCACGCATTGTTGTCTTGGATTCTCCAGCATCTGCAGTTCCCATTATCTCTGATACTTGTTCAAACTATTTGCATTTGTGATTTTTCTTATTTAGTTTCTGTTTGCAATGACTTTCGTTGCATTTATGTTTATGATTTCACTATTTGAGTTTCCATTTCACTATTTGCACAACTCTCTGAGCCTTCATTGAGGTGGTCTGAGGTAGACTGATTCTATCACAGTCTGTGTGTTAATCCATATTTACCTCATGCTAATTCTGGATGTTAGTATATACATATGTAGTGAACATATATTGAAGATATAGTTCTTTGAGAAGGTGACCAAACAGGTAGATGAGAGTAAACCAGTTGATGTGGTGTATATGGATTTCAGAAAGGCGTTCGATAAGGTTCCCCACAAAGGCTATTGTACAAAATGCAGAGGAATGGAATTGTGGGAGACATAGCAGTTTGGATCGGAAATTGGCTTGCTGAAAGAAGACAGAGGGTGGTAGTTGATGGGAAATGTTCATTCTGGAGACCAGTTACTAGTGGTGTACTGCAAGGGTCGGTGTTGGGTCCACTGCTGGTTGTCATTTTTATAAATGACCTGGATGAGGGCGTAGAAGAATGGGTTAGTAAATTTGCAGACGACACTAAGGTCGGTAGAGTTGTGGATAGCGACGAAGGATGCTGTAGGTTGCAGAGAGAAATAGATAAGCTGCAGAGCTGGGCTGAGGGGTGGCAAATGGAGTTTAATGTAGACAAATGTGAGGTGATGCACTTTGGTAGGAGTAACCAGAAGGCAAAGTACGGGGCTAATGGTAAGATTCTTAGTAGTGTAGATGAGCAGAGACATTTCGGTGTCCATGTACACAGATCCTTGAAAGTTGCCACCCAGGTTGACAGGGCTGTTAAGAAGGCATACAGTGTTTTAGCTTTTATTAATAGAGGGATTGAGTTCCGGAACCAAGAGGTTATGGCGAAGCTGTACAAAACTCTGGTGCGGCCGCACTTGGAGTATTGTGTACAGTTCTGGTCACCGCATTATAAGAAGGATGTGGAAGCTTTGGAAAGGGTGCAGAGGAGGTTTACTAGGATGTTGCCTGGTATGGAGGGAAGGTCTTACGAGGAAAGGCTGAGGGACTTGAGGCTGTTTTCATTCGAGAGAAGAAGGTTGACAGGTGACTTAATTGAAACATATAAAATAATCAAAGGGTTAGATAGGGTGGATAGGGAGAGCCTTTTCCCTAGGATGGTGACGGCGAGCACGAGGGGGCATAGCTTTAAATTGAGGGGTGAAAGATATAGGACAGATGTCAGAGGTAGTTTCTTTACTCAGAGCATAGTAAGGGAATGGAACGCTTTGCCTGCAACGGTAGTAGATTCACCAACTTTAGGTACATTTAAGTCGTCACTGGATAAGCATATGGATGTACATGGAATAGTGTAGGTTAGATGGGCTTAAGATCGGTATGACAGGTCGGCACAACATCGAGGGCCGAAGGGCCTGTAATGTGCTGTAATGTTCTATGTTCTATTTCTATTTCTATTGCTTTACTTTCCTAACCTTGTGCAATGAAGTTTATTCTGCTTTGGAAAAACATGTGATCTCATGGCTGTATTCAATTTGTAAGCAACTGGGATTTCAAACTTTGATTACTTTAAACAAAATAATTACTGTGGCATGACCAAATGATAAAATTGGTATATCAGTATCATCTCGGTTAAAATGCTATAGAAAAGGGTTATTGTTCCTCTGAATGAGATTTCTTTTTCATCCTTTCACTGTAGCATTTTTAAATACACTGGGGGTATAGCTCAGTGGTACAGCATTTGATTGCAGGTCAAGAGGTTTCCCAGCCGAAATCTGGGTACTCCCTTTGTTTATAGACATCTTGACTTAACTTGAGATAGTAAGAACTGCAGATGCTGGAGTCAGAGATAACACAGTGTGGATCTGGAGGAACACAGCAGGCCAGGCAGCATCAAAGGAGCAGGAAAGCTGATGTCCTGACCCAAAATGTCAGCTTTCCTGCTCCTCTGATGCTGCCTGGCCTGCTGTGTTGACTTAACTTGAGCTTTGTTTAAAAATTTGGGGTAACACGAGGGCCAGTGGTTAGCACTGCTGCCTCACAATGCCAGGGCCCTGAGTTCAATTCCACTCTTGGGCAACTGTCTGTGTGGAGTTTGTACATGCTCCCTGTGTCTTTGTCGGTTTCCACCCAGTGCTCTGGTTTCCTCCCACAGTCCAAAGATGTACAGGCTAGGTGGATTAGCCATGCTAAATTGCCCGTAGTGTTCAGGGATATGTAGGTTCGGTGCATTATCCATGGGAAATGCAGAGTTACAGGGATGGGTCTGGGTGGAATTCTCTTTGGAGGGTCAGTGTCGGCTTGTTGGACTGAATGGCCTGTTTCCACACTGTAGGGATTCTATGATACTTTTATATTTCCCTCCTCAAAATATTTAACCCTTCTGTTTTAAAAGTAGTTACAATTCTGCAATTTGCAGTTTCAAAAATACTCCAAAAATGTAATTATTGCCAAAGCTGTTTTAATGATTTTAAAGCTCTTAAGATAGTGATAGGATGGGACTTAGCATAGATTTATGAAGGGGAGGATGGGCTTGACAAATCTGTTGGTATTTTTGAGGATGTAACCAGGAGAAAGAATAAGAAAAAGTCAGTGGACGTGATTTATTTGAATTTTCAGAAGTGTCACAATAAAATCCCATACAAAGATTAGTATGCAAAAAATTAAGGAGCATGGGTTGAAGGTCATGTACAGAAATGGATAAAAAAATGTGATGGTAAACAGGAAGCAAAAAGAAGGAATAAATGGGTCATTTTCCTAACGGCAGGCAGTGGGGTACCACAGGGATCAGTGTTTAGACCACAGTTATTCACAATTGATATTAATAATTTAGATGAAGAAACTACATGTCATTGTTCCAAGTTTGCAGATGATGCAAAAATGTGTGGGAGTGGGGGTTATGCTATGAGGACAATGCAGAGAAGGTTCAGTGTGATTTGGACAAGTTAAATGGGTAAATACATGGCAGATACGGTATAAATGTGAGATTATCCACTTTGGTAATGAAACTAGACAGGCAGATTAGTATTTGAATGAAAGGGGGAAGTGCAATTAGAACTGAGTGTTCTTGTACACCAGTCACTTTAAGTGAGCATTGCAGGTCCAGCAGCTGGTGAAGAAGGCAATTGATGTGTTGGCCTTCATTTGTTAGAGGATTTGGGTACAGGAGCAGGGGTGTGTTGCTGCAATTGTACAGGGCCTTGGTGAGATCACACCAGGAGTATTGTGTGTAATTTTGGTCTCCTTATCTGAGAAAAGGTGTTCACACTATAGAGGCAGTATAGTGAAGCTTTACCAGATGGAATCCTAGGGACAGCAGGACTAATGTACAGAGAGAGACTTGATCGCTTGGACTGTATTCACTTAATTTTAGAAGAATGGAGGTGGAAATTCTCTTAAAAACCTATAAATTTAAGAGTTAGAGGGTAGATGCAGGAAGGACGTTCTCAATGACTGGGGAGTTCTGAACTATGGGTCACAGTCTAAATATTCAGGGTAAGACTTTTTTAAAAATTCATTTATGGGATGTGGGCATCGCTAGCTGGCCAGCATTTATTGCCCGTCCCTAGTTGACCTTGAGAAGGTGGTGGTCAGCGGTCTTCTTGATCTGCTGCAGTCCTCCTGCTGTAGCCCACAATGCTATTAGGGATGGAATTCCAGGATTTTGACCCAGTGACAGTGAAGAAACAGCGATATTCTTGGAGGGGAACTTGGAGGTGATGATGTTCTCATGTATCTGCTGCCTTTGTCTTTCTAACTGGATGTGGTAGTGGGTTTGGAAGGTGCTGTCTGAGGACCTTTGGTGAATTTCTGCAGTGCATCTTGTAGATAGTACACACTGCTGCTATTGAGCGTCGGTGGTGGAGGGAGTGGGTGTTTGTGGATGTGGAGCCAATCAAGTGGGCTGCTTTGTCCTGGATGGTGTCAAGATTCTTGAGTGTTGTTGGAGCTGCACTTGTTCAGACAACAGGGGAGTGTGTTGTTTGGTGTGTAAGTAGTCCTGTTTTGTGGCATCACCAGGTTGATACCTCATCTTCAGGTCAGCCTGGTGCTACTCCTGGCATGCCCTGCTGCACTCTCCATTGAACCAGGGTTGATCCCCTAGTTTGATGGTAATAGTTGGTTGGGGGTAATCCAGGCCACGAGGTTACAGATTGTGCTAGAATACAATTCTGCTGTTGTTGATGGCCCACTGCACCACATGGATGCCCAGTCCCGAGTTGCTAGATCTGTGTGAAGTCTGTCCCATTTAGCACGGTGATAGTGCCACACAGCACAATGGAGGTTGTTCTCAATGTAAAGGTGGGACTTTGACTCCACAAGGACTGTGCAATGGTCACTCTTACCGCTACTGTCATGGACAGATCCATCTGCAGCTGGCAGATTGGTGAGGATGAGGTCCAAGTATGTTTTCCCATCTTGTTGGTTCCCTCATCACCTGCCGCAGACTCAGTCTAGTAGCTATGTCCTTTAGGACACAGCCAGCTCAATCATAGTGCTGCTGCCAAGCCACTGTTGGTGGTGGACATTGAAATCCCCCACCCAGAGGACATTCTGTGCCCTTGCCATCCTCAGTGCTTCCTCTAGGTGTTGTTCAACATGAAAGACAGACTGATTCATCAGCTGAGGGAGGACGGTACGTGAAATCAGCAGGAGGTTTCCTTGTTCATGTTTAAGCTGAAGCCATGAGACTTCATGGGGTCCAGAGTCAATGTTGAGGACTCCCAGAGTAACACTCTCCAACTGTATATCACTCTGCTGCCACCTCTGCTGGGTCTGTCCTGCTGATGGAACAGGTCATATTGTCTGTAAGGTATGATTCTGTGACCATGACTTGTTGGGCTGTTGTTTGACTAGTCTGTGACACAGCTCTCCCAATTTTTACAGTAATTCCCAGAAGTTAGTGAGGAGGACTGTGCAGGGTCATTAGGACAGTTTCTGCCGTTGTCTTTTCCAATGCCTAGGTTGATGCCAAGTGATCCGTCTGGTTTCCTTTCTTTGAGATTTTTTAGCAATTGGTACAACTGAATAGTTTGCTAGGCCATTTCAGAGGGCAACTGAGAGTCAACCACATCGCTGTGGGTGTGGAGTTACATGTAGGCCAGATACGTTAAGTTTGGCAGATTTTCCTTCCCTGAACAACATCAGTGAACCAGCAGGATTTTTCCAACAATCAACAATGATTTTGTCATCAGTAGATTCTCAATTACAGATTTTTAAAAATGGAATTCAAATTCCACCATCTGTCATGCTGGGATTCGAACTCAGGCCCTCGCAACATCCATTTCTGAAGAAGGGTCTAGACCCGAAACGTCAGCTTTTCTGCTCTCTGCTGCTGCTTGGCCTGTCATGTTCATCCAACTCTATACCTTGTTGTCTCAGATTCTCCAGCATCGACAGTTCCTATAACACCTTACGACATTCGTTAAGTTTCTGAATTAATAGTCTAGAGATAATACTTAGGACTGAGATGAGGAGAAATGTCTTCACCCAGACAGTGGTAACCCTGTGAAATTCTCTGCCACAGGAAGTTGCTGAGACCAAATCACTGTATGTTTTTAAGAAGTGCTAAAGGAATCAAAGGATATGGAGAAAGTGCTATTCAGGTGTATGATCATCCATTATCATATTGATTGGCAGTGTAGACTCAAAAAACCAAATTGCCTATTCTGTTCCTAGTTTCTATGTTTGTATGTTTCTAACCCTGATAGTGTCTTATGAAATCTCTTCTATCCCCTCACCATGATTTTGACTTACTTGAAAAAGGAACAAGGAAGGAGTTTTTGAAAAATGTCTGGAAGCAAACAGATTTGAAATACTTACCAAGAAAGTCATTCGCAGAAATCAAGTCATAATCCCAAAGCTGGAGCATGAGAACAGCAGGCTGTCGAAACTCAGACTCCTCCAAAGAAAAGATTGACTCTTTCTTCTTATAAACAATCTCCTTCTCTGTTGGCAAGTAGTCAAAACGGAAGACAAATCGCCAGTTGAAATTTCCTTCTCCAGTCAGAGAATTAAAGTGTACATCAGTCTCTTGTTTATCATCTTCCAAACCCTTTAGCCATCTGTGAAATTAAACAGAAACAGTTTCAATGCTAATTTTAGCATTGCAATTTTAGCCTCATGTCCCTAATGTATGTTTTGCATGGTGTATACGATGGAACCTGGTCCTTACTCTGCTTCCTATTTATCATCACATTATTGTACAAAACGTGGAGGAATGGAATTGTAGGAGACATAGCAGTTTGGATCGGAAATTGGCTTGCTGAAAGAAGACAGAGGGTGGTAGTTGATGGGAAATGTTCATCCCGGAGACCAGTTACTAGTGGTGTACCGCAAGGGTCGGTGTTGGGTCCACTGCCGTTTGTCATTTTCATAAATGACCTGGATGAGGGCGTAGAAGAATGGGTTAGTAAATTTGCAGACGACACTAAGGTAGGTGGAGTTGTGGATAGTGATGAAGGATGCTGTAGGTTACAGAGAGACATAGATAAGCTGCAGAGCTGGGCTGAGAGGTGGCAAATGGAGTTTAATGCAGACAAGTGTGAGGTGATGCACTTTGGTAGGAGTAACCAGAAGGCAAAGTACGGGACTAATGGTAAGATTCTTGGTAGTGTAGATGAGCAGAGACATCTCGGTGTCCATGTATACAGATCCTTGAAAGTTGTCACCCAGGTTGACAGGGCTGTTAAGAAGGCATATAGTGTTTTGGCTTTTATTAATAGAGGGATCGAGTTCTAGTTCCAGAACCAAGAGGTTATGGTAAAGCTGTACAAAACTCTGGTGCGGCTGCACTTGGAGTATTGTGTACAGTTCTGGTCACCGCATTATAAGAAGGATGTGGAAGCTTTGGAAAGGGTGCAGAGGAGATTTACTAGGATGTTGCCTGGTATGGAGGGAAGATCTTACGAGGAAAGGCTGAGGGACTTGAGGCTGTTTTCATTAGAGAGAAGAAGGTTGAGAGGTGACTTAATTGAAACATATAAAATAATCAGAGTGGATAGGGAGAGCCTTTTCCCTAGTTTGGTGACGGTGAGCACAAGGAGGCATAGCTTTAAATTGAGGGGTGAAAGATATAGGACAGATATCAGAGGTAGTTTCTTTACTCGGAGAGTAGTAAAGGAATGGAACGCTTAGCCTGCAACGGTAGTAGATTCGCCAACTTTAGGTACATTTAAGTCGTCATTGGACAAGCATATGGACGTACATGGAATAGTGTAGGTTAGATGGGCTTGAGATCGGTATGACAGGTCGGCACAACATCGAGGGCCGAAGGGCCTGTAATGTGCTGTAATGTTCTATGTTGTATCACCATCTAGTTCCTATTTTCATGTGTTTGTATAAGTACTGGGTGAGAAAAGAGTAGGATTCTGCTGTGAACTTTGGTGACAGGCACTTCACAGGATGTGGAGCAGTGATAGATAAAAACCAATTGTAAAAGTTTCTATGGGTATGTAGGATTTGTAAAAATAAAAAATAAAATAAAAATCAAACAGATTAATTAAATATAGGGAAGGAGATATAATGAGAAAAGTGGAAATGTTTGAAATGTTAACCATTACTTTTTCATTCATGGGATGTGGACATCACTGACTGGGTCGGCATTTATAGCCTATCCCTAATTGTCCCTGAGAAGGTGTTGGTGACCTTCGTGTAGTTCATGGGGGTGTAGGTATACACACAGATCAATTTGTATCCAGGCCAGCTACTGAGCCAGAAACCAAGATGGTTTGGGGTGGCACGGTGGCTCAGTGGTTTGCAATGCTGCCTCACAGCACCAGGGACCCAGGTTCATTTCCAGCCTCGGGCGACTGTCTGTGTGGAGTTTGCACATTCTCCCCGTGTCTGCGTGGGTTTCCTCCGGGTGCTCCGGTTTCCTCCCACAGTCGAAGGATGTGCAGGGTAGGTGGATTGGCCATGTTAAATTGTCCATAGTGTTCAGGGGTGTGTAGGTTAGGTGGGTTGTAGGGGGATGTCTGAGGTTCACTGTGGACTTGTTGTGTTGAAGGGCTTGTTTCCACACTGCAGGGATTCTATGATTTTATGAAGACACTAATCTTTACAGATTTTAACTATTCAGCCTTCGGTATTGTGGTCAGTTGGCCAGCAGCAGAAATAGCAACGGGACTGGTTAACAGCTACAGTTTAGCATGCTGGTAATTTTGGACAAATTATTTTAAACTCTGACCCAGGGTGTATGCTGTGACCAGCAGTTTCCTGTTTTGACCAAATGAGGGAGGTTATATGGAGAGCCAAAACTACTCCAACGCTGAATAGGGAGGCATTGCATGTCAGGACCACATCTTGTTTGGGATCATAGTGTGCCAACACCTCAAACGATGATAGCTGCTTCTTTACTCCCCTAAAGGATACACCTTGGCCATAAGACTATATCCAAGGTTGCACTTTTCTCAATAGCAGATGGAAGGGATTATGTATGAATTTTCCATAATAATTCACCAACCTAAGGAAAGAGCTTAGCTCTAGTATAGATATGGAAGCCAGAGCACCTCTGATTGCCCCCACATTATCATCCAATGGGTGTAACCTGGTCCTGTCAACTCTGTAGCTCAATCAGTTCACTTGGGGTGCCTGGAACACACATTTTTCCCTCCTAAAGTGAGCACCCAATAAGGAGAAATGTTTTGACACTATGTCCAAGTACTCTCAATGCTCGTTATCAGTCTTCCTGATTATTAGCACATCATTAAGATAAATGGCGATCTGGAGTGGACCTTGTAAAATGTTCTCCAACCTCTGCTGGAAAGTGGCACAGGCCGATAGCATATGCTTATCAGACATTGGCTGATGCCTAATGAAGATATGCCCAGAAGGAAAGGGAAAATTTGGTGGTAATGTTTGGTGTGAGAAAATCCCACCATTATCTTTACAGACAAAAATGTGTAATACTAACAGACCAAAAAAACGTTCTAGGGCTACTAAATGAGGATGGGGCCATGCCACTCATAGCTTCAGGTCAAATTCAGTGGTGAGCTCTTATTCCAAGCATGTCCAATTACAAATTGGAGCACAGTACAGGAGGCAAAGTGGCAAATACACCGCCAGTGGTGCCACCACCAGAACAGTCCATTCTGGTTTTAAAGTTTCTGGACACCCTTCTGGTCACCACTGGCAGCATCAGACTGTGGCAAAACTAAAACAGCTGGTGGCGATGGAGGAAACAAAAGGGCCATCCCAACCTGAACTGAAACCTTTCTGGACCTGGCAAGACCGGATCACCATACAGTTGGCATATTATGTGGAGCAAGAGTGAGTTTCCTGAGGAAACATTGCCACCATATTCTGAAATCCACTAGGATCATCCAGGAGTTTCCAAAATGAAGACGTTGCCAAGAAGTCATGCCTAATGGCCAGGATTGAATGCAGACAGTCACGTTAGTGGGGCAATGCCCAGAGTGCCAACAATGACAAAGGTTGCTGCCCGCAACTCCCAACATTCATGGGAATGGTTAGGTAAACCCTGGACTCTATTAAACATTGACTTTGCTGGTCTTTCCATGGGCAATACTTCTGGTCATTGTGGACATCCATTCAAAGTAGTTGGATGTGCATAGAGTGCATCTGTCAAAGATGGAGACAATGACTGAAAAGCTACGACCATCTTTTCCAATGCCTGGAGTCCTGGAAGTGTTGGTTACAGGCAACAGGCTGTCATTTACCAGCAGGGAGTGTGACTATTTTCTAAAGTTGAATAGCATTCAAGGACAGTTCCCTACCATCCGTTGTCCAGTGGTTTAGCAGAAAGAGCAGTCTAATCTTTGAAAACAGGATTAAAGAAACAGCTTCACTCAACACCAAACTGTTTCAGTTCCTGTTTGATTATAGGGCCACTCCTCATGCAAGTACAGGGACAGCTCCAGCAGAGTTGCTGATGGAAAGAAGACTCTTCACCAGGTTAAATCTGATCTTGCCAGATGTGGGGGAGTGAGTAAAGTGGCATCAGGCATGCTAATGCCATACACAAGACTCCTCAAAGTGAGAGAGGCAGTTTACTTCAGGGGACAAAGTTTGGTGTTGGAAGAACAGGAATGGACCTGCGTGGGTAAGAGGCACGGTCAATTGAAAGTCAGGTCCTAGGATGCCCAAAGTTAGGGTAGGAGAGGCAGTCCTGAACAACCACGTGGACCACATGAAAGCTGCAACATTGCAAATGGGGCAGGAGCAAAATGTACCTGGCCCCTCAGAACATTCGGCAAGGCTGTCAGAACCTGGTGGGTTCTCCCTCTCCACCCGGCACAACAGATGTCACACCTCAACACCATTATCATCTGAAGAAGAAGATGAATCTCAGCCAACACACTCTGGGCATAGGAGGCAGTTTAAGGCCCCATACAGGCCACCAGTATCCAAGGCAGAGTCAGGAGCAACAGGGTCTTGTGCAAATACCCCCCCAAGGAAAAGCTACAGGAGAAGGAATGGGCCTAAGGATTTAAGCAGGGAGGGATGTAGAGATTGGAATGAGGTCAGCCAGGTGGATCTCATAGAATATGAGCTCCCTGATTGGGGCTGTGCCAATTGGACCTAGTTCAATCAAGGAGTCCTGTCCAACAGATATAAACAGAATGTCACCATGGTGGGGTGGAGTGCTTTATTTCCTTCTTCCTTCACATAAGCATTTTGCTTGTTAATGGTTCTCTGGCTCACATGAGTGCTTTCCTGGTGATGGAAAATATGAAATAGTGTTTGCACATTGGTGTCATTTTACTGAGTCACTGCACATACACACACACAACACAGGCAACATGGGGAAAATATAAGCACTACTACTGTACAGTAGTAGTGTGGGGTGGGGGAGAAGCAGGAGATTCAGAAGGTCTTCTCATTCTAAAAAGAAAAAGAAAAAGAAAAAATGGCAGAGTATTGGGGTTTCTATTCAGACTAGGAGCCAGCTCTGAGCTGGCTGGGTCAGTGAGATGTACTGTGCACATGTAAATAAAGGGTGATTTGGTGGTGATATACCGGCCTTGGGGGAATTATTTCATCCACAACCACCCTCTGTCTTCTATGGTCAAGCCAATTTTGTATCCAACTTCCTAACTCAGTGTGCAGGCCTTGTGACTTAAATCTGGACCAGCCTACCATGAGAGATCTTGTCAAATGCTTTAGTAAAGCCCATAAAGACAACATCCACTGGCCTACCCTCTTCAATCACTTCATGAAAAAAAAACTCAAAACAAGTTTGTGAGACAAGATCTCCCCCACATATCTCTCCCACCCTAATGATGCCTAATAAGTCAATTCTTCTCCAAATGTGTGTAAATCTTGTCTCTAAGAATCTTCTCCAATAATTTCCCTACCACTGATGTAAGGCCCGCTGACCTATAAATTTCCTAGATTAAAATTGTTGCCCATCTTAAACGAAGGAATGACATCAGCTATTCTCCAGTCTTCTGCGACCTACCTCTATTGCAGGCCCCAGCAATCTTCAGATGCCTTTTAAATGTTGTAATTGTACCCACTTTCACCACCTCCTCTGGCATCTCATTCCAACCACATCCCACCCTCTGTATGAAAAGGTTTCCCCTTGGGTCCCTTTTAAATCTTTCTCCTAGAACATAGAACATTACAGCACAGTACAGGCCGTTCGGCCCTCGATGTTGTGCCAACCTGTCATGCCGATCTCAAGCCCATCTAACCTACACTATTCCATGTATATCCATATGCTTGTCCAATGACAACTTAAATGTACCTAAAGTTGGCGAATCTACTACCGTTGCAGGCAAAGCATTCCATTCCCTTACTACTCTCTGAGTAAAGAAACTACCTCTGACATCTGTCCTATATCTTTCACCCCTCAATTTAAAGCTACGCCCCCTCGTGCTCACTGTCACCATCCTAGGAAAAAGGCTCTCCCTATCCACCCGATCTAACCCTCTGATTATTTTATATGTTTCAATTAAGTCACCTCTCAACCTTCTTCTCTCTAATGAAAACAGCCTCAAGTCCCTCAGCCTTTCCTCGTAAGACCTTCCCTCCATACCAGGCAACATCCTAGTAAATCTCCTCTGCACCCTTTCCAAAGCTTCCACATCCTTCTTATAATGCGGTGACCAGAACTGTACACAATACTCCAAGTGCGGCCGCACCAGAGTTTTGTACAGCTTCACCATAACCTCTTGGTTCTGGAACTTGATCCCTCTATTAATAAAAGCCAAAACACTATATGCCTTCTTAACAGCCCTGTCAACCTGGGTGGCAACTTTCAAGGATCTGTGTACATGGACACCGAGATCTCTCTGCTCATCTACACTACCAAGAATCTTACCATTAGCCCCGTACTTTGCCTTCTGGTTACTCCTACCAAAGTGCATCACCTCGCACTTGTCTGCATTAAACTCCATTTGCCACATCTCAGCCCAGCTCTGCAGCTTATCAATGTCTCTCTGCAACCTACAGCATCCTTCGTCACTATCCACAACTCCACCGACCTTAGCATCGTCTGCAAATTTACTAACCCATCCTTCTACGCCCTCATCCAGGTCATTTATAAAAATGACAAACAGCAGTGGACCCAACACTGACCCTTGCGGTACACCACTAGTAACTGGTCTCCAGGATAAACATTTCCCATCAACTACCACCCTCTGTCTTCTTTCAGCAAGCCAATTTCCGATCCAAACTGCTATATCTCTCACAATTCCAATCCTCCACATTTTGTATAATAGCCTACTGTGGGGAACCTTATCGAACGCCTTTCTGAAATCCATATACACCACATCAACCAGTTTACTCTTATCTACCTGTTTGGTCACCTTCTCAAAGAACTCAATAAGGTTTGTGAGGCACGACCTTCCCTTCACAAAACCGTGCTGACTATCCCTAATCAATTTATTCTTTTCTAGATGATTATAAATCCTGTCCCTTATAACCTTTTCCAACACTTTACCAACAAGTGATGTACGGCTCACTGGTCTATAATTACCAGGGTTGTCTCTACTCCCCTTCTTGAACAGGGGAACCACATTTGCTATCCTCCAGTCGTCTGGCACTATTCCTGTAGACAAAGATGAGTTAAAGATCAATGCCAAAGGCTCGGCAATCTCCTCCCTGGCTTCCCAGAGGATCCTAGGATAAATGCCATCCGGCCCAGGGGACTTATCTATCTTCACCCTCCGTAGGATTTCTAATACCTCTTCCTTGTGAACCTCAATCCCACCTAGTCTAGTAGCCTGTATCTCAGTATTTTCCTCGACAACATTGTTGTTTTCTCGAGTAAATACTGTTGAAAAATATTCATTTAGCGCTTCCCCTATCTCCTCTGACTCCAAACACAACTTACCACTACTATCCTTGATTGGTCCTAATCTTACTTTCGTCATTCTTTTATTCCTTAAATACCTATAGAAAGCCTTAGGGTTTACCCTGATCCTATCCACCAACAACTTCTCATGTCTCCTCCTGGCTCTTCTGAGCTCTCTCTTTAGGTCTTTCCTGGCTACCTCGTAGCCCTCAAGCGCCCTAACTGAGCCTTCACATCTCATCCTAACATAAGCCTTCTTCTTCCTCTTGACCAGAGATTCCACCTCCTTCATAAACCACGGCTCCCGCGCTCTGCAGCTTCCTCCCTGCCTGACAGGTGCATACTTATCTAGGACGCACAGGAGCTTTTCCTTGAATAAGCTCCACATTTCTAATGTGCCCAACCCCTGCAGTTTCCTTCCCCATCCTATGCTCCCTAAATCTTTCCTAATCTCATCGTAATTGCCTTTCCCCCAGCTATAACTCTTGCCCAGTGGTACACACCTATCCCTTTCCATCACTAAAGTAGACATAACAGAATTGTGATCGCTATCGCCAAAGTGCTCACCTACTTCCAAATCTAACACCTGGCCGGGCTCATTACCCAGTATCAAATCTAATGTGGCTTCGCCCCTTGTTGGCCTATCTACATACTGTGCCAGGAAGCCCTCCTGCATGCTCTGGACAAAAACTGACCCATCTATAGTACTCGATCTATAGTGTTCCCAGTCAATATTTGGAAAGTTGAAGTCCCCCATGACAACTACCTTGTCTCTCTCACTCCTATCGAGAATCATCTTTGCTATCCTTTCCTCTACATCTCTGGAACTATTCGGAGGCCTATAGAAAACTCCCAACAGGGTGACCTCTCCTTTCCTGTTTCTAACCTCAGCCCATACTACCTCAGTTGACGAGTCCCCAAACATCCTTTCTGCAACTCTAATACTGTCCTTGACCAACAATGCCACACCTTCCCTCCTTTTACCATCTTCTCTGTTCTTACTGAAACATCTAAATCCCGGGACCTGCAACAACCATTCCTGTCCCTGCTCTATCCATGTCTCCGAAATGGCCACAACATCGAAGTCCCACCTTAAACTTGCTCTCTCTAGTTTTGGATTCCCCTACCCTTGGGAAAGACCTTGGCTGTTCATCCTTTCTCAGCACCTCATGATTTTATAAACCTCTACAAGGTCACCTGTCAGGCTCTGACACGCCAGTGAAAATAGCCTATTCAGTCCCTCCCTATGGGTCAAACCCTCCAACCCTGGCAACATCATAGAACATAGAACAATACAGCGCAGAACAGGCCCTTTGGCCCTCGATGTTGCGCCGACCTGTGAACTAATCTAAGCCCCTCCCCCTACACTATCCCATCATTATCCATATGTTTATCCAAGGACTGTTTAAATGCCTCTAATGTGGCTGAGTTAGCTGTAAATATTTTCTGAAGCAACCTACACCTTTCTCTCTCTGTCTGGAAAAGGTAGAAAACCCAAGAAAGTTTAAAAGAAAGAATATATTCAAAAGGAAATCTAAGTTCACCTGATCACCCATGAAAATGATGAATGGCTGTCATGGAGTAAAGAATAGCATCTCATTGTTGCAAAAATACAAAAGACTGTGAGGAAAGTATCCTTCCACCTCATGGTTGGGACCTGTGGCCTTTGAAGTATTGTTTACCCTGTCGACATTCTTTTCCTCCCATTCTATATGTGTTAAACTGTTTGTCCTTTGTCTGTGTTAATCATGTTTGAGTGTGGATATGTTTGTGGTTTAGGACGAAGATGTAGAGGTACCAGTGGTGGACTGGAGGAGTGGACATAGTCAGCAGTCTGGCTTCCACCCTAAACATATTAAAGAAGCCATCTTCTATGGACATGCTCTGCACATACACAGAATCTGCTCAGATGAGGAGGAACATGATTGACACCTGAAGGTTTTGAAGGACATCCTCATAAGCACGGGAAACAATGCTCAACTCATCGATAGCCAATTCTAACATGCCTCAGTGGAAAACCACAACAACATCCTCAGAACACGAACACAGGATACAGCCAACAGAGTACCCTTCATCATCCAGTACCTTCCCTGGAGCAGAGAGGCTACACCATGTTCTTCAAACCCTTCAACATGTCATCAATGACAATGAGCATCTCGCCAAGATCTTCCCTACGCCTCCACTTCTTGCTTTCAAACAACTGCCAAACCTTAAATACATCATTGTTTGCAGCTAACTACCCAGCCTTCAGGACAACATCAACCACAACACCACACAACCCTGTCATGGCAACCTTGGCAAGACATGTCAGATCATCAACGTGGGCACTACCATCACACATGGGAACACCACCCAACAAATGCATGGCAGATACTCATGTGACTTGGACAATGTTGTCTATCTCATACGCTGTGGGCAAGGATGCCCTGAGGCATGGTGTATTGGCAAAACCATGCAGACACTACAACAGATGAATGGACACAGTGCAACAATTGCCAGGCAGGAATGTTCCCTCCCAATTGGGAAACACTTCAGCAGTCAAGGACATTCAGCCTCTAATCTCTGGGTAAGCATCCTCCAAAGCAGAATTCAACATACACAACAATACAGAGTCACCAAGCAGAGACTGATAGCCAAGTTCCATACCCATGAAGATGGCCTCAACTGTGATCTCGCAGTATACGTCGTGCTGCAGGGGACCCCACTATACTACATAAAAACCAAAAAAACTGCGGATGCTGTAAATCAGGAAGAAAAACAGAAGTTGCTGGAAAAGCTCAGCAGATCTAGCAACACCTGTGAAGAAAAAAAATCAAAGTTAATATTCCAGACTCAAAACATTAACACTGATTTTTTTCTTCACAGATGCTGCCAGGCCTGGTGAGCTTTTACAGCAACTTCTGTTTTTGAGCCCACCAAACTGTTCCAAATCTATTCAAAATCTTCCTTACTGTCCTGTTTTGACATCACCTTGATAAATTGTTATGATCTCTCCACCTTAATTAGTTTGTACAGTTTTGGATTACTTATTAGATAATAAAATGTGAGGCTGGATGAACACAGCAGGCCAAGCAGCATGCTCCTGAGATGCTGCTTGGCCTGCTGTGTTCATCCAGCCTCACATTTTATTATCTTGGAATTCTCCAGCATCTGCAGTTCCCATTATCTTGAATTACTTATTACTTTGGTTACACCCTTAGCATGCAACTTGTATACCTATTATGTTATTTCAGTCATTTGGGTTGTCTCCAGCATCACCTTTTTTTTTGTAATTATCTCTCTGCCTCAATTAATCTTCACTTGTTATTCAGCTGTTGACACTTCACTCTAATATTCTTGGTCTCCTGCAGAGATTTATCATCTCACACTCCACTCACACCAGTTGTATGATCTTTTAGTCAGTCTGCTCTTGATATCTCTACCTATAAACTCTGGGTGTGTGTGCCCTGCTCTCTCACTGCACCTGATGAAGGAGCTACACTCCAAAAGCTTGTGTGATTTCAAACAAATCTGTGGACTATAACCTGGTGTCCTCTGACTTCTGATTTTGTGGTTTAGAGCAGGTTGAGTTGAAGGTGCATAAACTGAATGCTTTCTTTTCATTGTTTTTGTTAAAATTGAGTGTGTTACTGAAGCGAACCTGGTGTGAACTGTTTTACATCCTAAGTAGCAGTCATGCAGATAAATTGTCTTGATGGCTTCATTGGGATTTTACACATGTGTACACTTTGTGATGACTTGTGGAACAGTGGGCACAGTTCTTTTCTGTAAAGGTGTGACAACATGGTTTTATTGTTAGAAAAGGAAAATCATTTAACTCTTTTAGAGTTTCTCTTGCAGATTATAACTAGTAAGGTGGATAAGGAGGAAACAGTTGGTGCAGTGTATTTGGATTTTCAAAAAGCATTTGATAATATGCCATGCAAGAAGTAGTAATCCAAAATTAGGACTCAAGGATTGGGGGTAATGTATTAGCATGGATTAAGCATTGGTTAACATACATAAAACAGGCAGTTGGAATAAAAAGGGCTTTTTCAGTTCAGTGAATTACCACAAGTTTGGGCTTTAGCTACTTAAAATCTATATGAAAAATTTAAATGAGTGGCTAAGAATAATGCATCCAAGTTTACTAATGAAACAAAGTTAGGTAGGAAAACAGATTCTGAAGAGAATTAAAAGAAGTTGTACAGAGATAGAGATACCAAGGTGTAGATCTGGATGAACACAGCAGGCCAAGTAGCATCAGAGGAGCAGGCAGGCTGATGTTTTGGGCCTAGACCCTTCTTTAGAAGGAGGGGTCTAGGCCTGAAATGTCAGCCTTCCTGCTCCTCTGATGCCGCCTGGCCTGCTGCGTTCATCCAGCTCTACACCTTGGTATCTCAGATTCTCCAGCATCTGCAGTTCATACCATTTCTCTACAGAGATACAGACAGATTTGGTCGGATGGAACTTATTGTGGTGAAATGTGACGCTATCCAGTTTAGCTGGGATAGCAGAAGTTTTTAAAATACTGTGTATAGGGAATGACGAGAGACATTGACAGTTTGGTCAAGAAAAAGGAGGCATATGTCAAATATAGACAGCTTAGCTCAAATGAATCCCTCGAGGAGTATAAGGGCAGTTGGAGTATACTCAAGAGTGAAATCAAGAGGGCCTAAAGGGGACATGAGATAGCTTTGGCACATAGGGTTAAGGAGAATCCAAATACATTAAGGACAAAAGAGTAACTAGGGAGAGAATAAGATCCCATAAAAATCAAGGAGGCCGTCAATGTGTGGAACCACAGGAGATGAGTGAGATACCAAACGAGTACTTCGCATCAGTTTTTACTGCGGAGAAGGAAATGGAAGCTAGAGAACTTGTGAAAATAAACAGTGATGTCTTGAAAAGTATCCATATTACAGAGAAGAAGACACTGGATGTCGCAAAACACTTAAAGACAGCTAACTCCCCAGGACCTAATCTGGTGTACCCCAGAACTTTGTGGGAAACTGGGTAAGTGATTGCTCGGCTCTTTATTGAGGTACTTGTACCACGAAAGCCACAGGTGAGGTGCCAGAAGAGTGAAGGTTGGCTAATGTGGTGCCATTATTGAAGAAAAATGGTAAAGAGAAACCAGGAAACTATAGACCGCTGAGCCCAACATCAGTGTTGAGTAAGTTATTTTGGGGAATTTGAGATAGGATTTACAGTGATTTGGAAAGGCAAGGACTGATTAGGGATAGTTAGCATGGCTTTGCGCATGGGAAATCATGTCTCACTAAGTTGATTGAGGTTTTTCAAGAAGTTACAAAGAAGGTGATGGCAGAGGAGTGAGATTGGTCTATGCGAACCTCAGTAAGGCATTCAAAAAGGTTCCACATGGTAGGTAGGTTAACAAGATTAGATCATACGGAATCCAGGAAGAGCCAGCTATGTGGAAACAAAATTCGCTTGGAAGTAGGAAGCACAGTACAATGGAAGCTTGATCAGATGGGCAAATGGGCTGAGGAGTGGCAGATTGAGTTTAATTTAGATAAATGTGAGTGCTGCATTTTATTAAGACAAATCAGGGCACAACTTACACACTTAATGGTCAGGTCCTGGGTATTGTTGCTGAACAAATGGTCCTTCTCTGCCTCCATTCTTAAATAGTGGGGTTACAATACCTACTCTCCAACCACAAGAACTGTTCCAGAGTCCAAAGATCCAGTTTCCTCCCCATGTCCTTTGATCCTTTCTCATCCTAAGAATAATATCAACATCTTCTTTGAAATTCTTCAATGTTTTGGTCTCAACAGTTTCCTGTGGCAGGTAGTTCCACAGACTCACCACATTCTGGTGAAGAAATTCATTTTTGCCATAAAAGACCTGCCCCTGATCCTTAGGCTGTGAATTCTGGCTCTGGATGATGACTAGCACATCTGGAAAATGACTACTAGGCATTAGGGAAAGACAAGGAAAGCTATAAAAATATTTTTACTGGCCAGGATTACGCACAAGTACTGTCAAACTTTGCCAAACATGCGATACGTGTCAGGTGGTGACAAAACTCCATCCACCAATTAAATTTGTACTTTTAATCCTAAAAACAGTTTTCAAAGAAACAATGGGCTGAGGATTGGCAGATGCAGTTTAATTTAAATAAATGTGAGGTATTGCATTTAGGCAAGACAAATCAGGGCAGGACTTATACACTGAATGGTCGGATCCTGGGGAGTGCTGCCGAACAAAGAGACCTTAGAGTGCAGGTTCATAGCTCCTTGAAAGTGGAGTTGCAGATAGACAGGGTAGTGAAAAAGGTATTTGGTACATTTGCTTTTACTGGTCAGTGCAGTGAGTGCAGGAATTGGAAGGTCATGTTGTGGCTGCAGGACGTTGGTCAGGCCACTTGTGGAATATTGCCTTCAATTCTGGTCTCCCTGCTAATAGGAAGGCTGTTGTGAAACTTGAGTGTTCAGAAATGATTTACAACAATGTTGCTGGATTTGGAGGATTTGAGCTAAAGGGAGAAGCTAAATAGGCTGGGACTATTTTCCCTGGTATGTCAGAGATTGAGGAGTGACCATTATAGATGTTTATAAAATCATGAGGGGCATGGACAGGGTGAATAGCCAAGGACAGAGGAGTCTAAAACAAGGCAGCATAGGTTTAAGGTGAGAGGGGAAAGATTTAAAAGTGATCTAAGGGGCAACCTTTTTATACAGTGGGCTGGACATGTATGAAATGAGCTGCCAGAAGAAGTGGAGGAGGCTGGTATAATTGTAAAATTTAAAGGGCAACATTGAATAAGAAGGGTTCAGAAGGATATGGGCCATATGCTAGCAAGTGGGACTAGATTAATTTAGGATATATGATCAGCATTGACAAGTTGGACCAAAGGGTCTGTTTTCATGCTGTACAACGTTATCACTCTAAATGAGGAGGAACCAGGATATTCAGTGGGAAGTCAGTGTTCTTTACATGAATCAAAATATGTTCACATAAAACTGCAGCAAACAATTAAGAAAACAAATCATATATTAGCCTTTGTTACTACAATTATACGGAATTTTAAGACCACAGCTGCTGTTTTAGCCTTTGCACCTAGGGAAGGACATACGCTCCCAGGGGAGATAAAAGTTTGCTGGGCTGTTTCTTGTAATGAGGGATTATTCAATCAAAACAATCATGTAGACTAGTCCTATATTACTTGGAGTTTAGAAAAATGAAAAGAATTCTTAGTTGAAACCTAAGAAAATTCTTAAGGGGCCTTGACTAGGTTAGATTTTGAAAAAGTGTATTCCTGGTTTAGGAATCTAGAACTGGACTTCTCAGGACCTTCAGGAATTAGGTCTGCGGATTATGCAGGAAGGTTTAACTGAGGTGGGAGATCAGTCTATTGCTTTCTTAAATGGTGGAGCAGTCCCGAAGGGCTTAATACGTTACTCTAGCTCTAATTTCTAATCTAATAATTTGACTAAGTGCCTATTTTCATGAGTGTATCTAACTGGTACAGGCAGGGCAGATAAAGATAAATTATTTTCACTGGTTGTAGATTCTAGAACTAGAGAGCATAGTCTGAGAATTAGGACCAGACTGTTCAGAAGAGATATTGGGAAGCACAACCAGACACAAAGGATTGTAGGTGTTTAGGGTTCTCTTCAGTCATTAATTTTAAATCTGAAATGGACAATTGTTTTTACGGGATATGGGCCAAAGGCAGGCACGTAAGTTAGTCCACAGATCAGTCATGATAGCCTTTATTGAGGTGTACAAATTTATGAGGTGTATAGATCGGGTGAATGCATGTAGTCTTGTTCCCAGGGATGGGGAATTGAAAACTAGAGGGTATAGGCTTAAATGAGAGGACATAGATTTAAGAGGAACCCAGGGATAGCTTCTTCACGCAGTCAGTGTACATGGCACGGGGCTGCTGAGAAAGTGGATGGGGCAGATATAATAATGACATTTAAAAATCATTTGGATAGATACATGGATAGGAAAGGTTTAGAGGGATATGGTCCAAATGCAGGCAATTGGAACTAGCTGAGTTGGCACCATAGTCAGCATGGACCAGCTTGGACCTCAGGATCGGTTTCCATGCTGCATTAGTCTATGACTCTATGATTCTCATTAAATGGCAAAAGAGGCTCAAGAGGCTGAATGGCCCAGTCCTGTTCCTATGTGACTATGAATCAAGTACTTCAGTGCAGTGATGGAGTCTTGGGGCACAATCTGGTCAGTAACATAACATAATTTTAAGAAATACCCTTTGACATAGATGTCACTGGATCGGTCTCCTGTCAGAGGATTCACGTCATCAAGCGCCACATCGTCTGTATTCCAGATAATGACTCTTAGTTCATAACTGATAAAAATATAACAGCAAATATTGTCAATCAGTAATAATCAAATATCAGTCGAAGCTTTAGAGCACAGAAACTGACCTTCCAATCACCCAGTCCATGCTGACCATAATTCCAATTGACTGTGCTTGGCCCAGACATCTCCAAATATTTCTTATTCATGTACTTATCTAAACATCTTTTCAACATTGTAACTGTATCTACATCCACCACTTCCTCTGGAAGTTCATTCCACACACGAACCACTCTGTAAAACTAAACTGCCCCTCATGTCTTTTTAAAATCTTTCTCCCCTCACCTTAAAAACAGGCCCTCTAATCTTGAGATCCTCCACCCTACAGAAAAGACATCTGCCATTCTCATCTTATCTATACCCATCAATAGAACATAAGAACATTGAACAGTACAGCACAGGACAGGCCCTTTGGCCCACGATGTTGTGCCGAACTTTTACTCAAAACCTAAGGTCTATTTAACCTCCACCTCTACCTCATACCATCGTCTAAGAGCCGCTTAAATGCCACTATTGAGGCCGACTCCACTACCCTCTCCAGCAGTGCATTTTACGTCCCGACCACTCTCTGAGTAAAGAACCTACCTCTGATGTCTCCCCTATATCTACCTCCACTCACTTTAAAACCATGCCCCCTTGTAATAGCTACCTCCACCCGAGGAAAAAGTCTCTGGCTATCTACTCTATCTAATCCTCTGATCAATTTGTACACCTCTAATCCTTCGTCATTTTAAAGAGAAAAGCCCTAGCTCGCTCAGCCTTTCCTCGTAAGACCTTCCTTCCATTCCAGGCAACATCCTGGTAAATCTCCTCTGCACCTTTTCCAATGCTTCCACATCTTTCTTGTAATGAGGCGACCAGAACTGGACACAATACTCCAGATGTGGCCGTACCAGGCTTTTGTATAACTGGAGCATATCTTCATGGCTCTCGAACTCAATCCCTCTAATAATGAAAGCTAACACACCATACACCTTCTTAAAAACTCAATCCACCTGGGTGGCAGCTTTCAGGGAACTGTGAACATGAACCCCAGATCCCTCTGCTCCTTCACACTGCTAAGAATCTTTCCAGTAACCCTGTATTCTGCTTTCAAGTTTGTTCTTCCAAAATGAATCACCTCACACTTTTCAGGGTTAAACTCCATCTGCCACTTCACAGCCCAGCTCTGCATCCTATCAATGTCCCTTTGTAACCCAGAACAGCCCTCCGCACTATCTACAACTCGACCCATCTTCGTATCGTCCGCAAACTTACTAATTCACCCTTCCACTCCTTCATCCAAATCATTTACAAAAATCACAAATAGAAGAGGACCCAGAACAGACCCTTGTGGTACACCACTCGTAACTGAATATTTTCCGTCCTCTACCACCCTTTGTCTTCTAAGGGTCATCCAATTCTGAACCCAATCTGCCACATTACCCCCTACCCATGCCTCCATACTTTCTGCATGAGCCTACCATGGGGAACCTTATCAAAAGCCTTGCTTAAATCCATGTATACCACATCCACTGCTCCACCCTCATCCACATGTTTGGTCACCTCTTCAAAGAATTTGTTAAGGTTTGCAAGGCATGATCTACCCCTCACAAATCCATGCTGACTATCACAAATCAAACTGTGCCTTTCCAAATGATCAAAAATCCTATCACTCAGAGCCCTTTTCAATAATTTGCCTACCACTGACGTAAGACTATCTGGCCTATAATTTCCGCGGTTATCCCTGTCCCCTTTTTTGAACAAGGGAATTTTCCCACCACATTTTAGAAACTTCTACAGCTTTTCAAAATGTAACAATTTCTAACAACACTCTTTGTTTTTAAGACTGATTTAAAATATACTCAGTTTGAATGAATGCAAACTGGTATATATGGTCTGTATGTGTGGCCAGAGAATGATACTTTTCCCCAAGCAAAGAGAAGAGTATAGAAGAGAAAGCTTTGCTCACAGGGGAATTCCTGACTTCCTCAAAAGGACCATATTCAAACTTCACAATTCACATTGAGTACTACACTACACAGCAAATGTGACCATCTAGCTCAAGTTACAACATATAAATTAGGAGAGACCATTTTAAAATTATATCTCACATTTGTGAAAACTACATACAAAGCTCTGGTTTTAATTGTTTGGGAGAAGATATTTAGTCAATGAAATGCATAAGTGAAGTTTCACAAGAAGTATAGAGAAAGAATTTCATGATAGCAAGGAATACAGAGTAGGGTATGCAGCAACTCAGCTACAGTGAAGGGAAACACAGATTGCTGGCATGGAATGGTCGTAATGGGGTGATCGAGGCTGTGGAGTGGAACAAGAAACATTAATGAGTTCAGAGAAGGAATTGAGTTGTCCCCAACAAATCATATTCAGGTTATTAGAAATATAGTTTTGCAGCAGTAGATGGTCAACAATGCAATGCCCTAAATTTAGAAGTCATAAATCCCTGTCCATGATGAAATGCATTATTCTACTTGGTAGTAGGGCATGAGGGAGGGAAGTCAATGAGCAAAAACTCAGAATGGTCAACCATCTGCTCAATATACAGATAGAGAAATACCCCATGGGTTAAAAACAAAATACCTAAAACATAACAGAGAAGAGAGAGAGAAATATGGCAATATTCATGGATACAATATTGCTGAAATAAGTGATCTTAGCTTTGTTTACCATTTTAGTAGTTCCTTACCTGATTGGTTGCCGGGGTTTAATATTGACTGGAGGAGGTGCAGGTAGGTCAACAGGAAACAAATCAACCCACATGTGAACTTGGCCCTTTGCAAATACGGATAACGAGAAGTGTTAATCTAATGTATTACTGTGAACCTGCTTTGTTCATTTTTTCTCAACTAAATTAATCCATCAACATATTCTCCCTTTTTTGTTTTTTATCCTGTTATCACTCAGTGAATTTTTGTGATCTGGAATGGGCTGCTTGAAAAGGGTGGTGAAGACAGCTGGATTCCGAAGATAATTTTCAACAGGGAAATGTACAAAATACTTGAAAAGGAAAAGTTTACAGAGCCCACGGGAAAGATCAAGGAAGTGGAACTAATTAGTTAGCTGTGAAGAGATGACTGAAAGGGCCAAACAGCCTCCCAGGTCACTGTATTCATCAAAACATATTCAAATTTTACAATAGTACTTTGTACGTCACTGAATGTACTGACCTTCAGGCAAGATAGATAGGCAGTTAAGGAGACCCTATGGCTATTTGGATCTCAAACAAGTGCACTATTTTGGATATTGACTGGGAGGGGGGGTACTCTCTCAGGAGAAAGCAGTAACAACAGTCAGATTAATGATACTACAATTGGCACTTGTACAACAGGGAATGTCAAAGTGTCAATGAGCCAGTGTGTGCAATGAGCCAGTGTGCGAACACGGCAACCCTTCCCCGTCTGCCCACCTGTTTGTCCCCTCAATAGGACCGTATCCTTGGATATTTACTTTCTGGCCCTGGTCCCTTTGCAACCACATGTCTCTGATGCCCAAAGACTCACCACACTCACCGCGTTAGTGGTGATCTTTCAGGAATCGCTTGAGTCAGAGAGGTTCCCAGACGATTGGAAAATCACTAACCTGACACCCCTGTTCAAAAAGAGAATAAGGCAAAAGATGGAAAATTACAGGCCGATTAGCCTAACCTTGGTCATGGGTAAGATTTTGGAGTCCGTTGTAAAGGATGAGGTTTCTGAATATTTGGAAGTGTATGGTAAAATAGGGCAAAGTCAGCATGGTTTCAGATGTTGAGGTTAGGGATAGATGTTTGCTTACTCTAGGTCAAGTTGACATAAGGAAGGAGGAAGTGTTGGGTATCCTAAAAGACATTAAGGTGGACAAGTCCCCAGGTCCGGATGGGATCTATCCCAGGTTCTTGAGGGAAGCCAGAGAGGAAATAGCCGGCGCCTTAACAGATATCTTTGCAGCATCCTTAGACATGGGTGAGGTCCCGGAGGACTGGAGAATTGCTAATGTTGTCCTCCTGTATAAGAAGGGTAGCAAGGATAATCCAGGTAATTATAGACTGGTGAGCCTGCTGTCAGTGGTAGGGAAGCTACTGGAGAAGATACTGAGGGATAGGATCTATTCCCATTTGGAAAAAAAATGGGGTTATCAGTGATAGGCAACATGGTTTTGTGCAGGGAAGGTCATGTCTTACCAACCTAATAGAATTCTTTGAGGACGTGACAAAATTGACTGATGAGGGAAACGCTGTAGATGTCAAATACATGGACTTCAGTAAGGCATTTGATAAGGTTCCCCATGGCAGGCTGATGGAGAAGGTGAAGTCACATCGGGTCCAGGGTGTGGTAGCTAGATGGATAAAAAACTGGCTCGGCAACGGGAGACAGAGGGTAGTAGTAGAAGGGAGTTTCTCAAATTGGAGAACTGTGACCAGTGGTGTTCCACAGGGATCTGTGCTGGGACCACTGTTGTTTGTGATATATGTAAATGATTTGGAGGAAGGTATAGGTGGTCTGATCAGCAAGTTTGCCGATGACACCAAGATTGGTGGAGTAGCAGATAGTGAAGGGGACTGTCAGAGATTACAGCATAATACATTTAGATTGGAGAGTTGGGCAGATAAATGACAGACGGAGTTCAATCTGAGCAAATGCAAGGTGATGCATTTTGGAAGATCAAATTCAAGGGTGATCTATACAGTAAATGGAAAAGTCCTAGGGAAAATTGATGAACAGAGAGACCTGGGTGTTCAGGTCCATTGTTCCCTGAAGGTGACAACGCAGGTCAATAGGGTGGTCAAGAAGGCATAGGGCATGCTTTCCTTCATTGGACGGGGTATTGAGTACAAGAGTTGGCAGGTCATTTTGCAGTTGTATAGGACTTTGGTTCGGCCACATTTGGAGTACTGTGTACAGTTCTGGTCGCCACATTACCAAAAGGATGAGGATGCTTTGGAGAGGGTGCAGAGGAGGTTTACCAGGAAGTTGCCTGGTTTGGAGGGTGCTAGCTATGAAGAGAGGTTGAGTAGATTAGGATTATTTTCATTAGAAAGACGGAGATTAAGGGGGGACCTGGTTGAGGTCTACAAAATCATGAGGGGTATAGATAGGGTGGATAGCAAGAAGCTCTTTCCCAGAGTGGAGGACTCAATTACTAGGGGTCATGAGTTCAAAGTGAGAGGAGGAAAGTTTAAGGGAGATATGCTTGGAAAGTTCTTTCGCAGAGGTTGGTGGGTGCCTGGAACGCATTGCCAGCGGAGGTGGTAGATGCAGACACGTTAGCGTCTTTTAAGATATATTTGGACAGGTACATGGATGGGCAGGGAGCAAATGGACACAGACTGTTAGAAAACAGATGACAGGTTAGACAGAGGACCTCAATTGGCGCAGGCCTGGAGAGCCAAAGGGCCTGTTCCTGTGCTGTAATTTTCTTTGTTCTTTGTTCATCAAGGGGAGGTCATGCCTGACAAATCTGACAAATTCTTTGAGGAAGTAATGAACAGGGTAGACCAAGAAGAACCAATGGATATTACAAAAACAAAGTTGCTGGAAAAGCTCAGCAGGTCTGACAGCACCTATGAAGGAGAAAACAGAGTTAACGTTTCAGGTCCGGTGATCCTTCCTCAGAACACAGTTGGGACCACAACTTTTCGCTTTATACATTAATGATCTAGATGAAGGAACTGTGGGCATTCTGACTAAGTTTGCAGACGACACAAATATAGGTGGAGGAACAGGTAGTATTGAGGAGTTGGGGAGTTGCAGAAGGATTTGGATAGGTTAGGAGAGAAGGCAAAGAAGTGGTAGATGGACTACAACATGGGAAAGTGTGAGGTCATGCACTTTGGTAAGAAGAATAAAAGCATGGACTCTTTTCTAAATGGTGGGAAAATTCAGAAATCTGAAGTGCAAAGAGACTTGGGAGTTCTAGACTGCAATTCTCTCAAAGTAAACTTGCAGGTTGAATCAATAGTCAGGAAGGCAAATGCAATGTTGGGATTTATTTTGACAGGATTTGAATATAAAAGCAGGGATGTACTACTGAAGCTTTATAAGGCCCTGGTCAGGCCACATTTGGAGTATTGTGTGCAGTTTTGGGCCCCATATCTCAGAAAGGATGTACTGGCCCTGGAGTGGGTTCAGAGGAGGTTCATGGAAATGGTCCCAGGAATGAAAAGTTTAACATATGAGGAATGTTTGGGATTATACTCATTGGAGTTTAGAAGGATGAGGGGGGATCTGATTGAAACTTACAGAATACTGAATGGCCTGGAATGAGTGGATGTTGGGAAGATGCTTCCATTGGTAGGAGAGAATAGGACTTGAGGGCACAGCCTTAGAGTAAAAGGGAAGACCTTTAGAATGGAGATAAGGAGAAACATCTTCAGCCAGAGAGTGGTAAATCTATGGAATTCACTGCTGCAGAAGGCTGTGGAGGCCAGGTCATTGAGTATGTTTAAGACTGAGATGGATAGGTTCTTGATTATCAAGGAGTTCAAGGGTTATGGGGAGAAAGTGGGAGAATGGGGTTGAGGAACTTATCAGCCATAATTGAATGGCGGAGAAGACTCAATGGGCCGAATGGCCTAATTCCTGCTTGTATGTCTTATGGTCTTCAATATTGTTCAATGCAGAAGTGTACTTTATCCAGAATACAGTACAGTTTGATGCATCTGAAGATACCAACACTTTCACAACGCCCTTCAAATTAAAGGTCACGCTTTTTTCAAAACAAAGCCTATTATCATTCATTGTATTAAAATACATAAAAAACTGATGACACAGTAACTCAGGCAATATATTTTGTCAACATTTTTTAAATTTAGATATCATATGTTAAGCCCAAACCGTGTTTCTTCCATGGTTCACTGTTCCTCTGAGCTGGTGTGAACCATGTCACTTACAAAAGGTGGCACAATATGATGAGAATTGTAGAGGCCCGAATGCCCACTTTCACAACAGAACCAGCAACATTAGAACAAATGGATGTCGATTCATGAAGCTATTGGGTTTTGTCCACCATTCTTATGCCTGAGGAAATTCAGGAAACTCCAATCCTCTTTATTTTCAAGCTAACTGGGATGAGGTGAGTAACCATAGGCGATGGCCTAACAAGTCATTCAGTTGTTCAAATCGCTCCAGAGTCTCAAAGAAAGGAAACCAGACGGATCACCTGGCATCAACCTAGGTACCAGAAAAGACAACGGCAAAAACTGTCCTAATGATCCTGCACATCTCACTAACATCTGGGAATTAACGCAAAAAATGGGAGAGCTGTGTCACAGACTAGTCAAACAACAGCCCAACATAATCATGGTCACAGAATCATACCTTACAGATAATATGTCCTGTTCCATCAGCAGGACAGACCCAGCAGAGGTGGCAGCAGAGTGATTTACAGTTGGAGAGTGTTACTCTGGGAGTCCTCAACATTGACTCTGGACCCCATGAAGTCTCATGGCTTCAGCTTAAACATGAACAAGGAAACCTCCTGCTGATTTCACGTACCGTCCTCCCTCAGCTGATGAATCAGTCTGTCTTTCATGTTGAACAACACCTAGAGGAAGCACTGAGGATGGCAAGGGCACAGAATGTCCTCTGGGTGGGGGATTTCAATGTCCACCACCAACAGTGGCTTGGCAGCAGCACTATGATTGAGCTGGCTGTGTCCTAAAGGACATAGCTACTAGACTGAGTCTGCGGCAGGTGATGAGGGAACCAACAAGATGGGAAAACATACTTGGACCTCATCCTCACCAATCTGCCAGCTGCAGATGGATCTGTCCATGACAGTATCGGTAACAGTGACCATTGCACAGTCGAAGTCCCGCCTTCACATTGAGAATAACCTCCATCGAGTTGCGTGGCACTATCACCGTGCTCAATGGGACAGACTTCACACAGATCTAGCAACTCGGGACTGGGCATCCGTGAGGTGCAGTGGGCCATCAACAACAGCAGAATTGTATTCTAGCACAATCTGTAACCTCGTGGCCTGGATTACCCCCACTCATCCGTTACAATCAAGCCAGGGGATCAACCCTGGCTCAATGGAGAGTATGGGAAGGCTCTGATCCAACTCCGCCTCCTCCAGTGGTCCCCAGCATTACAGATACTAGTCTTCAGCCAATACGATTCACTCCACATGATATCAAGAAGCAGTCGGGGACAATGGATACTGCAAAGGCTATGGGCCCCGACAACATTCCAGCAGTAGTACTGAAGACTTGTGCTCTAGAACCTGCTCCCTTCGCCAAGCTGTTACAGTTCAGTTACAACACTGGTATCTACCTGTCAAGGTGGAAAATTTACCAGGTATGTCCTATACATAAAAAGCAGGACAAATTCAACCCAGCTGATTACTGCCCCCTTCATCTACTTACAATCATCAGTAAATGATGTTGTCAACAGTGATATCAAGCAGAACCTGCTCAGCGACGCCCAGTTTGGGTTCCGCCAGAGCCACTCAGCTCCAGACCTCATGACAGCCTTGGTTCAAACATGGACAAAGGAGCTGAAATTCAGAGGGTGAGGTGAGAATGACAGCCCTTGATATCAAGGCTACATTTGACAGAGTGTGGCATCAAGAAGCCCTAGCAAAACTGGAATCAATGGATATCAAGAGCAAACTGTCTGCTGTTTGGAGTCATATCTGACACACAGCAAGATGGTTGCAGTTGTTGGAGGTCAATCATCTTAGCTCCAGGACATCTCTGCAGGAGTTCCTCAGGGTAGGGACCTAGGCCCAATCATCTTCAGCTGCTTCATCAATGACCTTCCCTCCATTGTAAGGTCAGAAGTGGGCATTTTCGCCAATGATTGCACAATGTTCAGCACCAGTCACAACTCCTCAGATACTGAAGCAGTCCACGTTCAAATGCATCATGATCTGGACAATATCCAGGCTTGGGTTGATGAGTGGCAAGTGACATTCGTGCCACACAAATGCCTGGGGATACTGTGGCAAGTAACTCACCTCCTGACTCCCCAAAGCCTGTCCCACCATCTACAAGGTACAAGTCAGGAGTGTGATGGAATACTCCCCACTTGCCTGGATGGGTGCAGCTCAAACAACACTCAAGAAGCTCAGCACCATCCAGGACAAATCAGCCGCTTGATTGGCACCACACTCAGTAGCAGCAGTGTGTACTATCTACAAGTTGCACTGCAGAAATTCACCAAAGATCCCCAGACAGCACCTTCCAAACCCATGACCACTTCAATCCAGAAAGACAAAGGCATCAGACATATGGGAACACCACCCATTGCAGGTTCCCCTCCAAGACACTCACCATCACTGTCAGTGGGTCAAAATCCTGGAATTCGCTCCCTAAGGGCATTGTGGGTCAACCCGCAGCAGGAAGACTGCAGCAGTTCAAGAAAGCAGCTCCCCACCACCTTCTCAAGGGGCAACTAGGGATGGGCAATAAATGCTGGCACACCCACATCCCAGAAATGAATAGAAAAAAAAAACATCAATCAAGACTCAAGATAACAAAGTGTGGAGCTGGATGAACACAGCAGGCCAAGCAGCGCCTCAGGAGCACAAAAGCTGACGTTTCAGGCCTAGACCCTTCATCAAAGACGGGGATGGGGAGAGGGAACTGGAGTAAATAGGGAGAGAGGGGGAGGCGGACCGAAGATGGAAAGAAAAGAAGATAGGTGGAGAGGAGAGTCATCAATCAAGACTCAAACTGGTTTCTACTATTGGGAATTAGTGAAACTTTCAGGTCGTTTGATGTTGGAAAAACCACTAACAATTCAATTCAATTCATAATTGATTACTACAACATTAAAATTGTGATGGAAGAATTTTTTTGCCTTTGTTCCTTTCCATCTCTAACTTTTCCCCGAGTTTGATCGTCAGTTTGTATTACCCAGTGAGATCACCATTGCCACATTCACTTCGTTGTCTAGTGGTTCAGCAGCAGGTCTATTGGTTCACAACATAATGGTGAGTTCTCCATTTTTCAGATGACCAGTTTGAAACAGTATCTGTTTCTTGTCAGACTAACATTACTCAGCAGTTGACTCCAAGAAAACTAACAATCTGACATTAAAGCAGATGCAGACCTAGTTGCTCTTTTTGGGAATAAGCTCAAATGCAGTCCATCATCTTACTGCTCGCTAGGATCCTAAAAGAAATAAATTTGGCATTGTCTTAATCCAATTTACCTTTGACATCCCTGGATTTTCAGCTTTCTGAAGAGTCCGGATTTCTATGTGTTCAGGTACCAGTTTCACACCATATTCTGGCATTTCCTCCCAGTGCTTTAAGACGTACAGAGCCTTCTGCTCATCTGTCATCATGGGATTTGATCCTTTCTTGTTGCTCCCTAGAATTAATGTAGAAATTGTTACTCGGTATTTCATTACTATTGAATAATGCTCAACACTCTCGGAACCAAATAGTCCAAGAGTTCTACAGTTTCCCAGAGACTTGCACTTGGCTGACACTGGACCATTTTCTTCAGCTTCCAATCTCCCTCCAGCATAAACCTCCTTGTAGCTCTCAGCTTTATGATCAGGAATCTTCTTTCCAGTCCTACCCTGCTATCCCCTAAATTCTAATAATTTCTACTCCTCACTTTATTATCTTCTTTTTGCATTAAAGACTCTCACATACTAATTTATTCTGAAGGATTGCAGGATTCAGTTTTCACTTCTTCAGGGGACTGCGTTTTTCTTTACAATTGTAGCCAATTCTGCCAAAATTAGCCAAGGTGAAGTTCAGACACGATGAGTCAACTCTGCATTTGTGGATAATACAGGTCAGATCAGATTGGTTCAGAGAGTGTTGAGCAGGCGATGTTGAGTTATGGGGTAAAGCTGTGAAAGCACTAAGCTGCTTGGGTCACTTTGAACAGGCTTAAGCAACATGACTCCTTGTGCAAACATTGTACTTCATATATCCACTTGACCCAGCACTACCAAACACAGTAATATGTTCCTCAAGTTGCAACAGCATCATACATGTCTATGTCAAGACACTCATTAAAAAATTAAAAGTATAGGACATGTGAACAGGTAGGGATATTGTTGATGAGCTAATCATAACTTGCTAAAGTAAGTTCTCTTGGTCAGGAATTGTTCCTTTGATTGCAAAATAGAACATAGAACATTACAGCACAGTACAGGCCCTTCGGCCCTCGATGTTGTGCCGACCTGTCATACCGATCTCAAGCCCATCTAACCTACACTATTCCATGTACGTCCATATGCTTATCCAATGACGACTTAAATGTACCTAAAGTTGGCGAACCTACTACCATTGCAGTGTTAGATATATAACACGTGTCTCTGTAAATTAAGCTTATTACTATATAAAGGTCAAGGACAGAATTTTCCTGATGCCTTGAAGTGGTGAAAGCCATCCAAGAATGAGATACAACTGGGCAATCTGAACCCAGAAAGAATCTCATCCCCTTTTATTATTGGGCAAGAAAGTCCCATGGATTACATCCTTGACCCAGCACCAGTTAATCAATTAATGGCAAGTTGGGTCGAAAAACATACTACCTCCCCAATCACCTGTCTCTCTAGGGATTGAGGAAAGTAACTATATTTGGAAACCATGATGACCTACTAACTGAGTTTGGTGTGGTGGGTGGATGGAGGGGCGCTTCAACTGCCCCGGTACATGCCTGTCTGTGAGCCAACCTGCTCTTTCCTCAGACCCTCTGACAGTTTCACTGACTGATAACCGTATGTTGGATTAGGCAGTAAAAATCTTTTAAGAGATTTACAATGTTTTTTTTAAATAGATAGTTTACCATAAACACCTTTCTGGACCCTTTCCTCCAACCAGAAGCCAGACCCGAAATGTTAAATCTGTTTTCTCCTTCACAGATGCTGACACACTTGCTGAACTTTTCCAGCAACTTTGTTTTTGTTCCTGTATAGTAATTAACTCAGTCTAATTTGCTTGCTCTATTTTCGTATTACTATGAATTTATTTTTGCAAATATCCATGCAAATTCTTTTTGAAATCATTGATTCTCCTGTTTTCATCATTTACATGTAGAAAATGTCTTCCTCACATTCCCTTTATATATCTAGAATTTCATCTGCCCACTAATAGGAACAGCTTTTAGTTGTTCATCTGCTACTTTGGTGCAGCTGAAGTAGTTGATTCGTGAGTAACTGGCAAGCTATTCTATTTGTAAGAAATACTTTGTACGATCAAAATAAAGCACAACACATGAGGTACAATCAAGTTTCCAGACAGCATCATCAGATGTACAAGCTTGAGCTTCAGGTTTTGATCTGCAAGACAGAGGGTTCCATGGACAGCACATTTAGGGAGGTGGTCACACCTAATTTAACACAGGTCAGACAGAAATGGTTAACTGCCATATAGTCAAACAGAACCAGGCTGTCGTACGGGAGATCCCTGGCATGATCTTGCTCGAAATCAGTCTACTGCTTTAGCTACAGGTGAGCACAATGATTCCTCAGAGGAGTACAGCAAGTGCCAAGTCAGTGGCATCACAGGTGGCTCATTTGTATAAGATGAAGACGGAGGAGAACAGGGCAGAATACAAGTAGCCACTGGAGTTTGCTTATTTAGGAGAACAGACAGGCGTCTGCGCAGCTGTAAAGGTAACTCCAGGATGATATATTCACTCCTTCATGTTGGGCTCAAGCATATTACATCAGCTGCAGGACATTGTTCTGGGGAAGGGTTGACAGCCAGAGGTCATGATCCACGTTGGCGCCAATGCCTTAGGCACAAAGTGGGGTGGGATCCTGAAAGCAAATTTCAGGGAGTTGGTAAGGACGTTGAAAGGCAAGACCACCAAAGCAGTAATCTGAGGATTACTTCCAAGCCAATATACTAGAGCTATTGGCATCAACTTTAGAGCAAATGGAACCAATACAGGACAAATAGGCTGCCCCTTAGCAGGACTAAGATCCTCTCAAGGATATCTGCTTCCGCAAGGGAGGAGGGGTTTAAATGTGATTGGCAGATATATGGGACTCTGACAGGGAGCTCACATTCAAAAAGAGAAAGACCGATAAAAAGGAAATAGAACTTTATTTAAAATTTTACTCAAAGGATGTGGATATCACTGGCGAAGCCCAGCAGTTATTGCCTGTCCCTGTTTGAATGCAACAGAATTAATCATGAAACTAGGTTCTTAAATCTGGGCAAAAGAAACTAAGAGGCAAGTTGCCTATGAAAGATTTGAGAACAGACAAATAATGGCTAGTGTGTGAAGAAGTACTACCAGGTCTATAACAGATATACATTCCTCGGAAATACAGACAACCAAAAGCCCATGAGAAGGTGGTGGTGAGCTGTCTTCTTGAACGACTGCAGTCCAGATGCAGTAGGTAGACCTACAATGCCACGCGGGTGGAAATTCCAGAATTTTGACCCAATGGCACTAAAGGAACTGTGATATGTTTCCATGTCAGGATAATGTGTGATTTGGAGGGGAATTTGCAGGTGGTGGTATTCCTATGTATCTGCTGCCCTTGTCCTTCTAGGTGGAAGTAGTCATGGGTTTAGGAGACACTGAATAAAGAACCTTTGTGAATTTCTGCAGTGCATTTTGTAGGTGGTACACACTGTTGCTAATGAGCATTGGTGATGGAGGGAGTGCATGCTTATGCACAAGTAGACAAATCAATGGCAAACATCAAACTGAATCAAAATGATGGAAAATGTGAAAAGAGTCGAATTAAAGGAACTCCAATTAAATAAACCTAACATTTTTAAAAAATTGATGGTTTGAATGCACACATTGAGATAAATGGATATGTTCAAATTGACAATACAGAGAGATCACTACAAGGTGACTGGGATTGGAAACTGAATGTCCAGGGATATATTTAGGAAGGAAGGCAAAAAGGAAAAGGAGGTGGGACCGTGCTGATAATCAAAAAGGACACCATTTTCTTAGGAAGACCGGACTTCAATTGAATGATCAAGATATATAATCAGTTTAGGCAGAGCTAAAAAAGGGGTAGCAAATTTTCTTGGGCATTGTTTAGAAAATACCAAACTATAGTAGTAATGCTGTATGAATGGGTGACTTCAATTTCCATATAGGTTGATGCATTAATTCTTGAATGTGGACAAGATGGTACAGAATGTTGAGGGGCTACATAGTGATTGAGCTATTTTGGATTCAGTGAGATAGGGCTAATCAATAACGTTGCAACATTTGTGAAAATTGACCATAATACGATGGAATTTTACCTGATGTTTGAATGCAACAGAATTAATCACAAAACTAGGTTCTTAAATCTGGGCGAAAGAAACTAAGAGGCAAGTTGCCTGTGAAAAATTTGAGGACAGACAACTAATGGCTAGTGTGTGAAGAAATACTGCCAGTTTTATAACAGATATATATTCCTCTGAAATACAGTCAACCAAAAGGTAAGATGAATTAACTGCAAATAGTGAAAGCAGTTAAAGTAAATGAAGTGGCTTATAAAAATGCTAGAAATAGTGGTAGGCCTGAGGCTTGGGAGCAATTTAGAACCTATCAACGCATCAATAAGAAACTGATAAAGAAAAGGAAAATAGAATACGAATGCAAGCTAGCGAGAAACATAAAACAGAAGATTTTACAGGACTCATTTATATTGAAGCGAAAAGGTTAGGAAGGATAAATGTGGGGGCATTGCAGGTGGGACAGGCGAAGTTATAGTGAAATACAGGGAAATAATAGAGAAATTAAACAGCTACTTTGTGTCTGTTTTCTCCCAGCAATCTCCCAAAAATATCAGGTAACCAAAAGACTTGTATAATGAAAGGGCTAAAAAAAATGTTTATTAGTGAAGAGATAATACTTAAAAATTAACTGGATTGAGTGTAGATAATTCTCCTGGATCAGATAAGATTCATCCCAGAAACAGAGGCAGCAGATGTGACAATTTTTTTTTGTAATTTTATAGATTTTGGAAAGGTTCTTACCAGCTGGAAAGTAGCAGAAGTAGGCCCACTTTTAAGAAGGGATAAAGAAAGTATATGGAGAATTGTTGAATGAACACAGCAGGCCAGGCAGCATCAGAGGAGCAGGAGAGCTGACGTTTCGGGTCTGGGCCCTTTCTCAGAGCTGTCTCTCACATTTCCCGCAACTCACCCCTCCCCGCAACAACAACTAAAACAGAAACCCCTTGTCCTCACCTACGACCCCGCCAACCACCAGATCCAATGCATCATCCTTCGGTACCTCCACCATTTGCAACCCAACCCCACCACCAAATATAATTTTCCCTCACCACCCTTTGCTGCTTTCCGGAGGGACCATGCTCTCCGTGACTCCCTTGGCCACTCCACACTCCCTGCCAGCCCCACCAACCCTGGCACTTTTCCCTGCAACCGCAGGAAGTGTTACACCTCCTCCCTCACCCCCATCCCAGGCCCCAAGATGACTTTCCACATCAAGCAGATGTTCACCCGCACATCTGCCAATGTGGTATACTGTATCCGCTGTACCCCTTGTGGCCTCCTCTACATCGGGGGAAACCAAGCGGAGGCTTGGGGGCCGCTTTGTGGAACACCTACACTTGGTTCATGACAAACAACTGCACCTCCCCGTTACGAACCATTTCAACTCCCCCTCCCACTCCTTGGACGACATGTCCCCTCGCAGTGCCACAATGATGCCATCTGAAGGTTGCAGGAGCAGCACCTCATATTCCGCTTGGGAACCCTCCAGCCCAATGGTATCAATGTGGACTTCACAAGCTTCAAAATCTCCCCTCCCGTTACCTTATCCCAAAACCAGCCCAGCTCATCCCCGCCTCCCTAACCTGTCCTTCCTCCCACCTATTCCCTCTTCCCACCTCAAGCCCCACCCCATCTCCTACTTACTAACCTCATCCCGCCCCCCCTTGACCTGTCCATCCTCCCTGGACTGACCAACCCCCATCCTAACTGCCCACCTACACTCACCTTTACTGGCTCCATTCCCGACTCCTTGACGTGTCCGTCTCCTCTCCACCTATCTGCTCCTTTATCCACTTTCCATCATTGCCTCCTCCCCTTCTCCCTATTTCTTTGAGTCCCCTTCCCCTCCCCCATTTCTGAAGAAGGGTCTAGGCCCGAAACGTCAGCTTTCCTGCTGCTCTGATGCTGCTTGGCCTGCTGTGTTCATCCAGCTCTACACCTTGTTATCTCAGATTCTCCAGCATCGGCAGTTCCCGCTATCTCTGGAGAATTGTTGATGTGTTAGCTTGAAACCATTAGTAGGAAAATTGTTAGAATCTATTTTGAGGATGAGATAACCGAACATTCAGGAACGAATAGTTAAAATTGGGCAGAGTCAACATGGATATATGAAAAACAAATCATTTTTAAAAGACTTCTTTGAATTTTTTGATGATGTTATTAGTAGCATAGACAAGGGAGAACCAGAGGTGTACTTGGATTTTTAGAAGCCTTTTGATAAGGACTCAAACAGGCAATTAGGAAACAAAATGAGAGCACATGTGTGGGGGGAGGGAATGAACTGATTAAGAGACAGCAAGTGGGAAGCATTGATGGAAGGTGGAATTTATGCAGATAGTTGAGATTCAATGGGCTGAAGGGCTTCCTTTGTACTGTATGACTATGACTATCAGTCGTAGTTGCTGTCAGTTGCAGTAGCTCACCAAGTCGTGGTAAAATGACAACTGTGAGGACACTCTGGTGAGGCACTGGGCTTGATGCTAGGGATTCTAATTATCCCTCACGACAAAGCTGGGTTGAGAACCTATGAAGTCTCAAATACCGGAATTATAAAAAGGGATTTGGATGGATACCCTCTCATACGCTGTGGAAAGACAGGGGATGTTGATAGACCACTTTTACTTAATACAAACAAGCAAGTTATACCGTTGTGCCCCTAGCCTGTCATCCATGAATTTGGCTCCTCTCATATCTAGTTGTGATCCAAATTGCAATCACCTTGATATACCTCAGGATACTGCCAGATAGGATGGCATGCTGGGAAAGACAGATATCCTAAAAGATTGGCATGCTTACTATGAAGAATACTGTATGTGCACACAGAGACTTTAAGGTAGATGGAACTCCTGGGGTTGGCATTATTATCACTCTCTATTTGTTCTGATTACTTAACGTTGTCTATGGACTACAATCCTGAATTGTTTGTCGCAACAGGAGTTCTTTTTTCTTGTACTTATTATAATGTGATAAACTCAACCAATGTACATAATGGCTCTCCTGACAGCAAACATAACCAACTTTTATAATTAGATTCAAACTTCATTCGCATAAGCTTTTTTCCCTGCTAGATGAAAGTAATGATGGGTTTGGATGGCAGTTGGTATGCATTCTAAGAAGATTTGAGTACACAATTAAAGATGTGTCGTTGCAGTTATATTTCGCCTTGCTGAAACCTCAGTTGGAATACTTCTACAATTATGATCTCATCTAAGGAAGGATGCATAATGTCAGAGAGGGAGTGCAATTCAGGCTCTCCAGATCAAACCCTGAAATACTTGGGATTGTTTTTTGAGGACAGATTGAGGAAACCGGATCTGTAACCCCTACAGTATCAAAGAATGAGAAATGATCTAATTGCAGCATATAACATTTTTCCCAGCTAGTAATTCTAAAAACAGGGGACAAAGTCTCAGGATAAAAGGCGGGTTATTTAATATTGAGAATCTTTATAATTGTCCACCTATAAACACTATGGGATATGGGGCAAAGAGTCAGGAGGAAGAATTTCAATTTGATTTAATTGAATAGCTGGATGGTCTTGATGAACTGTGTGGTCTATTTCTATTCCTGTGTTCCTAAATCTCCTCTGCACTTGTTGGTTCTAACAGTGTTCTGAAAATATTTGTGTTTTCCGAGTGTATTTGAAAAAAATATTGGTGTTTTCCGAGTGTATTTGAAAAAAGATTGTACTACATGTTTCCCAAATTGTTTTTAGATGCTCATATTAGACCACTGCTATCAGGCTGGTGGAATATCTCCTGCTTTCCATTCGTTCCCTACCATTTCAATTTCACGGAAATGTTTTAAAAAGTCAAAGCAGCAATACTTACCCATTGGTTGTGTGTCACTGGGAATCTTGAATATTTTATTGTTCACTTTCACTTCCCCAGACCTGTATTCAGGTTCTGATAGTTGTAAATCTTTACACAGTTTTGTTAAGATCTGGGAAGGCTTCAAGCAGTCACGCCATGCATTGTAACCTTGTCTACAAATCAAGCAGGACAGAATACAATCAAACCAGATAGGTGAGGAAACTGCTTGCATTACCTTTTTAAAAAAATCATTTCTGACATGTGGGCATCCCTGACTAGGCCAGCATTTATGCCCATCTCTAACTCCCCATGATAGTTAAAAATCAACCATATAGTTGTAAGTCTGCAGACATGTGTAGGACAGACCAGGTAAGGACTCTAGTTTCTTGGTCACCATTCAGCTAATTCTTTATTGAAAAAGAACTTCATCATCTGCCGTGGCAGGATTTGAAACCATATCCCCAGAACATTAACTTAGGAATCTAACTACTCCAGTGACATTACCAATACATCATCGCCTCCTGAAGCCACCTTAACTTAACAGGTTGAAGATCCCTATTAATTGCATAACAACCATAAGTGTCTGAAGTGGGATCACTATAGGTCAACATGGCTAGTCAGGTTTAGTTTGAATAAAAATCATTTTCATTTGGTTTTGCAAGATAAAGAAAGCCATTTCTTGCAACAAACACAGAGAATGCTGGAGAAACTCAGCAGTTCTGACAACATCTATGGAGAAACAGAATTAACGTTTCTGATCCAGTTTGACTCTTCCTCAGAGTTCTCTGTCTTTATTTCAGATTTCCAGCATTCACAATATTTTGTTGTAATTTAACATGACTTACAGCAGCCATTTCATATTCTGATTCTTTTCTTTATAAAATCCGCAAGAACTGCAGATGCATTAACAGAGGGATTGAGTTCAAGAGCCATGAAGTTATGCTCCAGCTATACAAAAGCCTGGTTCGGTCACATCTGGAGTATTGTGTCCAGTTCTGATCACCTCATTACAGGAAAGATGTGGAAGCATTGGAAAAGGTGCACAGGAGATTTACCAGGATGTTGCCTGGAATGGAGGGAAGGTCTTACGAGGAAAGGTTGAGAGAGCTACAGCTTTTCTCTTTAGAATGACGAAGGATGAGAGGTGACTTGATAGAGGTGGTCAAAATGATCAGAGGTATAGATAGACTAGACAGCCAGAGACTTTTTCCTAGGGTGGAGGTAGTTACTACGAGGGCGCATAGTTTTAAAGTGAGTGGAGGTAGATATAGAGGAGACGTCAGAGGTAGGTTCTTTACTCAGAGGGTGGTCTGGGCATGGAATGCATTGCCGGAGAGGGTAGTGGAGTCAGCCTCATTTGGGGCATTTAAGTGGCTATTAGATAGGCATATGGATGATGGTATAAGGTAGGGGTGGAGGTTAGATAGACCTTAGGATGAGGATAAAAGTTTGGCACAACATCGTGGGCCGAAAGGTCTGTCCTGTGCTGTACTGTCCTACGTTCTATGCGCTAAATCAGAAACAAAAACACAAATTGCTGGAAAAGATCAACATGTCTGGCAGCGTGCGAGAAGAGAAATCAGAGTTAACGTTCTGGGCCCAGTGAAAGGGCTCTGAGGAAGGGTCACTAGACCCGAAACATTAACTCTGATTTCTCTTCACAGATGGTGCCAGACCTACTCAGCTTTTCCAGAATTTTCTGTTTCTGTTTCTGATTTTTTCCTTTGTGTCTATATAATGAATTCAAATGAAAATCCAGAAAGGAAACAAATAATTGTTATGCCTTGATTAATTTATAATGTAACAGATTATTATTGAAAAGACTCAATAACACCTTACAAATCTAATGTTGCCAAAGACAGAAAAACCAAGAGAATTGAACTCCCTCTAATTTTGATAATTTAAAAATAAGGCTTATGGTTTAATTCAATCAAAAAGGCCAAAACATTTTTATTTTATGGGCTATGGTTTGAAAGTGAGATACAACAGATAGTGCTTTCAAAAAGAGAAAAGGTGCAAGGACTTATCTGTAGCTTTGTAAAAACAAGTGAGACTAACTATTGCTCATGAAACAATATCACTTTTGGGGGTGCTGTGTCCAGATCAGTTGGCACAACCAGGGTATGTTTCGGGCATTTCTGCCCATAAGCAGTCTTTGATTTTTCAGTTGACACAAGTTGTAGTGGGTTCAGGGCAGCACAGCATAGTAACAATCTTCTGATAGGACCAGCTGAGTTTAACACAGGTCGTGTAAGGAGGAATGAGGACAGAAGAAGAAAGAAACCCCACAGGCTTGCATCAACATCTCTCACTCTTTCCCCTTGTCCTTAAAAACTGCCCTCTCCAATTCTATATCGAAAGAGCTGGGGAATCAACATTCAGAGTTTCAGAAAGGAAAATAAAGCTAAAGTCTACAGGAAAAGAAATATGCCTGGATTGAGCCAAGCAATCAGTGATATAATTTGTCTGCTTAGGAATCAGCTTTCCTTTTTATTCACTTGTGGGACATGAGCATTGCTGGCTGACCAGTATTTATTTGGTGTCCCTTGATGGTGGGGGTGAGCTGCCTTCCTGAACCACTGCAGTCCATGTGTCATAAGAAGACCCACAATACCATTAGGGGGACAAGTCCAGGGTTTTGAGCCAGGAACAGCACTATATTTCAAAGTCAGGATGATGAGTGGCTTGGAAGGGAACTTGTAGGTGGCAGTGTTCCCTTGTATCTGCTAACCTTGTCCTTCTAGCCTATTGATGAGGGTAGTGCAGTTGATGTGGTTCATGTGGACTCCAGGAAGGCCTTTGACAAGGTCCCACATAAAAGTTCGTCCAAAAGGTAAGAGTCCTTGGGATCCAAGGCAAATTAGCAAATTGTATCCAAAATTAGCTTACAAATAAGAGGCAAAGGATGATTGTGGAGAGTTGTTTTTGTAATTGGAAGCTTGTGACCAACAGAGTAACACAGGATCAGTGCTAAGACCCTTGCTGTTTCTTATGTACATTAACGACTTGGATATGAATATAGAAAGTTTAATTAGTAAGTTTGCAGATGACATGAAAATTCGTGAGATTGTTGACAGCGAGGAGAATTGTCTCAAACTATGGTCCGAAATTGATCAGCTGGTAAAATGGACAGAGCAATATCGGATTGAACTTAATCGCAGTAAGTGGGAGGTGATGCATTTTGGGAGGTCTAATAAGGGGACGACATACACAATGAATGGTAGGTCCCTGGGGAGTACTGAGGGACAAGAAGATAGATCCATGAAAATGTCTGCGCAGTTAGACAGGGTGGTGAAGAAGGCACTTGGATGCTTGACTTCATTAGCCAGGGTATACAATATAGGCGCAAGGAAGTCTTATTACAACTTTATAAAGCCCTGGTTATGTAACAGATTAAATAATGTGTGCAGTCTAGTTGTCACACTATCAGAAGGATGTGATTGTACTGGAAAGTGCGGAGGAAATTCACCAGGCTTGGAATTGAAAGTCTCAGTTATGAGAAGAGACTGCATAGTGAGGTTTGTTTTCCTTGAGCCAGAGGAGGCCGGGGTTGGGGATCTCATTGAGGTATACAAAATTATGATTGGCACAGACAGATAGACTGTGAGAACTCTCCCCAGTGGAAGATGTGTCTAAGACCAGATGGCACAATTTTATGGTGAGGAGTAAGTGATTTACAGGAGATCTGAGACATTTTTCACTCAGCAGGTGGTACAAATATGGAACATGCTGTCTGAGAGGGCGGTGGGGGCAGATGCTCTCACAACATTTAAGAAACATTTGAATGAGCATTTAAAATGCCCGGGCATATTGGGCTGTGGACCAAATGCAGGTAAAGAGGTTTGGTGTTCATTGGTCAGCATAGATTTGGTGGACTAAAGGGTGTGTTTCTATGCTGTATGATTCTATGACTCTAAAGTATGATCATCACCAATAACATTGAGGCATTATCAAAGAAAGCAAAAGGAATGTGGAACCATTCCATCTCATTTTGTGATTTTGGATTGACGATACAGTACCGTGTTCCTATGATTATTATAGCTTCCACTTCACTGATACTTGTCTTTGTTTGTTCCTCGTGTCTACGTGTGTCTTTGTATATGTCCATGTTTATGTGTGTATTAATGAATGTTAAATTACATTTATTAGAAATCTGGCATCTTTTACCGTTCTTCTTAAAATTAAGAGTTGTTATAAATAAAACTATATTTTCTTGGCAATTAAAAAATAATGTGCATATTCTTTTAACCTGAGTTTGGTAGGATTGGGCAATTCACTGATTTAATTAAAAGTTTGTACTTGTGACAATGCTGGGAATAGTGTGTTTGATTTCCAGTGCACCATTCCTTCCCAGTAATGACAAAGTTTGATGGCACTTCGGCTGGAATTTTGAAACATAAACTGTGTAAGATTGTTTTTGGATAGGAGTAAGTGATTAAGGATAAAGGATAAACACCAGATTTTATACTTGAAAGAATATAAATAAGATGGCACAAGGGGCTTCAAAAGCCTTTCTGCAGCGGAAGAGCTACCAAAATTAATGTGCAAGGGATCCGAAAGCTAAGTTCTGAACTGGTGAGTAAATTAGAAGTGGAATAGCCTCCAAGCTAAAAAGGAGAAATAATTGAAAGGCAAGTACAGTATTTGGTTTTATAGGGTTACAAGAGAGATCAGGTACTCTGAACATTGAGACATTGGAATCAGTTCATACTGTTTTAGTTAAAGCTGCTTGAGCGTGATAAAAGAATATGGACATACATGGAATAGTGTAGGTTAGATGGGCTTGAGATCGGTATGACAGGTCGGCACAACATCAAGGGCCGAAGGGCCTCTACTGTGCTGTAATGTTCTATGTTCTATATTCTATAAAATGAGAAAATAGAACATAGAACAGTACAGCACAGTACAGGCCCTTTGGCCCACAATGTTGCGCCAATCTATTATCCTACTAAGGTCAAACTAACCTGCATACCCTACATTTTACTATCCTCCATGTGGCTGTCCAAGAGTCGCTTAGAAGTCCCCAAAGTATCTGACTCCACTATTACTGCCGACAGTGCATTCTATGCACCCACCACTCTCTGTGTGAAGAACCTACCTCTGACATCTCCCCAATACCTTGCCCCAATCACCTTAAAACTATGCACTCTCATAACAGTCATTTCTGCCCTGGGAAAAAGTCTCTGACTATCCACTCTTTCTATGTCTCTCAGCAACTTGTACACCTCTATGAAGTAACCTCTCCTCCTCCTTCACTCCAATGAGAAAAGCCCTAGCTCCCTCAACCTTTCCTCATAAGACCTGCACCACCACCCCCACTGTCCAGGCAGCATCCTGGTAAATCTCCTCTGCACCCTCTCTAAAGCTTCCACATCCTTCCTATAATGAGGTGACCAGAACTGAGCACAATATTCCAAGTGTGACCTAACCAGGGTTTTATAGAGCTGCAGCATTACCTCGCGGCTCTTAAACTCCATTCCCCTGTCAATGAAAGCCAAAACACCACACGCCTTCTTTACAACTCTATCAACTTGGGCAGCAACTTTGAGGGATCTGTGGATGTAGACCCAAAGATCCCTCTGTTCCTCCACATTGCTGAGAATCCTGCCATTAACCCTGTATTTTGCATTCAAATTCAATCTTCCAAAATGAATCTCTTCACACTTTTCTGTGTTAAGTTCCATCTGCCACTTCTTTGCCCAGCTCTGCATCCTGTCAATGGCAACCTACAACAACCCTCCACGCTGTCCACAACTCCACCAACTTTCATGTCATCGGCAAACTTACTAATCCACCCTTCCAGTTCCTCATCCAAGTCATTGATAAATATCACAAACAGCAGAGGTCCCAGAACAGATCCCTGCATAACACAACTGGTCACCGAGCTCCAGGCTAGCTACTTTGCATCTACTACCACCCTCTGACCTCTATTGGACAGCCTGTTTTGTATCCAGACAGCCAAAATTCCCCGAATCCCATGCCTCCTTACTTTCTGAATGAACTTACCATGGTGAACCTTATCAAATGCCTTGCTAAAATCCATATACACCACATCCACTGCTCTGCCTTCATTGCTGCGTTTTGTCACATCCTCAAAGAATTCCATAAGGCTTGTGAGGCATGACCTGCCCCTCTCAAAGCCATACTGACTGTTTCTAATCAAACTGCGCTTTTCCAAATAATCATAAATACTATCTCTCAGAATCCTTTCCAATAATTTGCTCACCACAGAAGAAATACTGACTAGTCTGTAATTCCAGGATTATCCCTATTCCCTTTCTTGAACAAGGGAATGACATTTTCTACCCTCCAGTCATTTGGTACTATTCCAGTGGACAGTGAGGACACAAAGATTGATGCCAAAGGGGCAGCAATCTCTTCCCTCACTTGCCTTAGAACCTTGGGTATATCCCATCTGGCCCAGGGGACTTATCTATCCTATGTTTTTTTCAAAATCAATCTGTTTGAGCATATTTGCCTGTTTCATGTTGTCCTCACAAATGTCAAGGTCCCTCTGGTGAATACTGAAGCAAAAATGAAGAAGGTAGAGGTAGCAGGGAAAGACTCGGACAGTGAATTGAAATTAGAATGATAGAAACAGAAATGAAAAGGCTGAAAATTTCAGCATTCTCTCCATCAAGTCCCCTTAGGGTCTTTATATGTTTCAGTAAGATCACCTATCATTCCTCTAAATTTCAACAGATATCAGTCCAACCTGCTCAATCAGTCCTCACAAGATAATACCCCTCATGCAGAATTAGTTGAGTGAACTTTCTCTGAACAATTTTTAAGGCAAATACATTATTGTATTTTTCAAATAAGGAGACTAAAACTGTATAAAGTACTTCAGATGTGTTCTCACCAACACTCTGTACAACTGTAGCAAAACTTCCAATTTATACATTTGATTTTCGATTCTGATCTCTCTCTGCAGCTACTCTGTAGCTGTAACACTAGATTCTGCACCTTGTTCTGCTACCCTGATGTACTTTGTATGGTGCACGCAAAATGACACTTTTACTATATTTTGGTACATGTGACAGCAATAAATCAATTGGTCCTTTGCAACAAATAACAACACTTCATTAGCCTTTTTAATCACTTGTTGTACCTGCAATAGTTACTTTGTGATTCATGAACCTGGGTCTGTTTGTACCTCAGAATTCTGCAATCTCTCTCTCTCTCTCTATTCAATAATATACTTTTTTTAACTCAACTGTCAAAGTGGACAAGTTTACATTCTCTCATTTTATTCCATCTGTCAAATATTTTCCTGTATCTTTATCCTATCTGTATCTATTTGCAGATTCTTTCAATCCCCTGGATAACTTACAATCATAGGAAAATGGTTGTAGTTGTTGCAAGTCAGTCATCTAAGTGTGTGTATGACAGAGGGTGTGTGTGTGTGTGTGTGTGTGTGTGCGTGTAAGGGGGGGACTTTCTTATAAGGAAAGGTTGTGAAATTTGAGCTTGTACTCATTGGAGTTTAGAAAAATGAGGGGAGACCTTACAAAACATATAAGATTCTTATGGGGCTTGACAGGATAGATGTGGAGAGATTATGTTCCCTTGACAAACACTGTGGGGCCAGAGGGCATAATCTCAGTACAAGGGGTTGCCCATTTAAGACAGAGATGAGGAGAAATTTCTTCAGTGGAATTCTTTCTGACAGTGGGGTACAGATGCTGGGTCATTAAGTATTTTTAAGGCTGACTTGGACAGATTTTTAATCAGGAAGAGAATCAAGGGTTATGAGGATGAGGCAGGAAAGTGGAGCTAAGGATTGTCAGATCAGACATGATCTCATTGAACTGTGAAGATTGACCTCAAAGGGTGCTTACACCTCATACTGCGTTGGCAATCCACACTGAGCTCGATGTTTACTGTAGTATCGATTCTCTAGATCTAGCTTAGTTTCACCAATCAAATCATCTGTTCCAACCATATCGTGATCAAATATCGAAACAGTGAGCTCTGTCTCCATCGGGAATGCAACAGTCATTTCAAAAACTCTGAGAAAATTAAACAAGAAAATGTTTATTAATAAAGGAATTGAAGATTTTCATACACTTTATAACTAAGGAATTAAAATATTTGCAAGGTTAAAGTATTTGCAATTACTTGTATTGAACAGGCAGGTGTGCTCAGTTGAAACCAGAATAGACTCCAAAAGCTGGAGCCACAGCGCGAAGCTGGAGGAACGCAGCAGGTCAGGCAGTATCAGAGGAGCAGGAAAGCTGACATTTCAGGTCGGGGGCTTGTGTGTTCAAACTAACCTGTTGGACTATACCTGGTGTCGTGTGATTGCTGACCAGGTTGATTGGGAAAATAACTTCTACTAATATCTTAGGGCTCACTAAAATTATCTCCATTATTCTCTTTAAAATGCAATCTACTTTACTTTCATTCAGTGGTACTAAATGGAGTGTTTACAATTTGAGATTCATAAAAATGTCATACTGATAAATTGATCATGTAATTTCTTTTGAGCAAACTGCAGTGACCTTTACCTTCTTGGTCATAAACATAGATAGGTTTACCTATGGAGCTGCTTCTGGAGAGATCGAAATACTCAATTACTAAACTCACATAACAAAAACTTTGACAATCTACAGAACAGCTCATTTCCTCTTGGACAGCAAGTGACAGACTTGTACATTAAGCACATTAATGGGCTGACGGGGTTGCCTGAAGGAAATGTCAGATTATTCTGAACAGAGTAGCATTGCCAACCAATATCAGTGATTAATCCTTTCAAGTCATTTATTTTCCCAAATGCTTTGTTCCTAATCAGTCTGTTTTCATTTACCTGTAGTTTGTGCATTTTTCTATTTTCATGTAGTCTTTTGCAGAAGCCATTTTTAGGCCCTTTCCTTAAGCAAGTTATTAGTATGGTAAGAAATTCTGTGCAGAGAAACTGAATAACTTATGAATAAAACAACTTTTTTCTGATCCAGTTTCCAGAAGTTTACTGTATTAGCTTTGAAAATGACAGATTTGCATTAGATACTCACTCTCCAAAGACAGGGTTTAGTTGTTTGGGGACGTACCGCTCCTTACTGTCCTGGACTTGTTCACCAACTTTAACAACTATGTATGGATCGGATTTTCCATTTAAATCAGTGGGAGCAAGATTAGTTGCCTTCAAAGAAAAGAGTTGTTAATTTGGAAAATCACAGAAGTTTAGCAAAAATATTCATAGGATTTTGTTTTTTAAATTCTGTGCCCAGGAGTAGAGTATGACCCTACCTGAGATTTTGGAAAATAGACATGAGGGTGAGGTAGCCATATCAACATCCTAAACATAACTCCAGGATTCCTGGGAAATTCCTTTGAGATTACAGCTTGAAGATGTAATGACAAGGACAGAATCACACTTAAGCCTACTGCCTTTTTCAAGGGTCACTCATCACCCAGATATAGAAATGTTGGTGATTAGACTTTATACCAGGATGACAGTCCAGTTCAAACAGAATATTGGAAAGGCTCAAGGCTTCATGAGATGCTTAGGCAACCATTCTTGTTTCCGTCCTTCCAACAAGAATCTTCTTCTTGATTCAGATCCCTCAAGCTGTTGATCTAGACCAGGCAAGAGAAGTTAACCATTCTCCAAGTTTATCAGACCCTAGCTCCAGCATTAGACCCTGCCAGGAACTGAGATTGCCATTGAGGGAAAAAATGACCTAAAGGAACAAATTAAAAGATTCCAGATTCCTGCTGTTCTGTGGTTGCCAGAAGGATCCCAGAAAATAATGGGTTGGATTTTCTGAGGAGTGGCAAGCTCACAGATTAACAGTCCATCCTTCTTTTTGACAAAAAGGGAGAACACCACATTTAGTTGTAAATGGTAACAGAACAGTTTGAGGAAAAGACAGTCTAGTTTGCAGCCAAGATCATGAGTCTCAGATGGTCTGTTTTCTCCTGGGTGTAATACTTCAGTACGTAATGGATTGGCTGGATAAAACTTTGGAAAGGGAAGGTTAGGGTTAGGGTTAGGGTTAGGTAGTTAACTATTGGTAGCTGTTCATGTGGGAATCAACGACACAAAGTGGCACAGCTTAGAGGTCTTGCACGGTCAGTTTTAGGTGTTAGGGAATATGTTGAAATGCAGGACTCCCCAGGGCAGTAATCTCAGACATACTACCTGTGCCATGAGCTTCAACATTAAGGCAAAGGGAGATCAGGGAGGTAAGTGCGTGACTTGAGGATACTATGGAAGGGATGGGTTTAGGGTTTTGGGACTTTGGGATCACTTTTGGGAAAGGAGAAAGCTGTTCAGAAGACAAAAACAAAAACAGAAATTTCTGGAAAAACTCAGCAGATCTGGCAGTGTCAGTAGAGAGAAATCAGAGTGAATATTTCGGGTCAAGTGACCTTCTTCAGACATTCAGAAGGGTAAGCTGCTCACATGGCTGTTCTGAGGAAGGGTCACTGATCCCGAAACGTTAACTCTTGTTTTCTCCTTCATAGATGTTGCCACAACTGCTGAGCTTTTCCACCAAATTTGCTTTTGGTCATTGATGGGCAGTTCTCAGATTGAAGACAAGTTGAAAGTGGTGTTCCCCAGGGATCAGTGATGGGACCCTTGCTCTTTCTGATTTATGTAGCAATTTGGAGACGGCTGTTGAGAGCAAAATCTCTAAATTTGCAATAATACTAAGCTAGGAAGAATAGTGAATTGCGAGGATGAGGCTGAGTGACTTCAGAGGGACATTGAGGAATTGGCCAACTGGGCATACACCTGGCGGATGAATTTCAGTGCAGAGAAATAGGAGATAAAGCATTTTGGTAGAAGAAACATGGAGAGACATTACAGGCTCAACAGTACAACTTTGACGGGAATATAGGAGCAGATTGATCTCAGGGTTCACGTGTGTGATTCTCTGAATGTGGCCAAGCAAGTCTGAACAATTATTCAGAAGATTTAAAGGGATCATTGGGTTTATAAATAGAGGCATAAAGTATAAAAGCAAGGGAGTGATGCTACAACTCTTCAAATCATTGGTCAGATCTCATTTGGAGTATTGTGTTCAGTTCTGGGACCTTATTTAAGGAAGAATGCTAAAGTCCTAAAGAAAATGCACAGGAGATTTACTAGAATGAAACCAGGGATGAGGGATTTTAGATACAAGGAAAGATTAGAGAGATTGGGCATATTCTCCTTGGAGCAGAGAAGATTAAGGGGTGATTTTATTGAAGTGTTTAAAATTATGAACAATATTGACAGGGTAGAGAAGAATACTCTATTTCCACCAGTTGGTATATCAGTAACGAAGGATCACAAGTTTAAGATTGACAGCAAGAGAATTAGGAGTGAGATGAGGAGAAACTTGTTTACTTGGAGAGCTGTTTGGATTTGGAATGCGCTGCCTGGGAGAGTGGTGGAGGCGAATTCCATAGGAGGGCTCAAAAGAGCAGGATACATATTTGAAAGTGATAAACTTAGAGGTACTCTGGAGTTAGGGCTGGAGAATGGGACTAGCTGGGTACCTCCTTCAGAAGCACAATTGGCAATGGGCTCTTCTTTTACTGTAAAATTCTATGCTTTTATGATATCTTTCAAGAAATTCCATTCAAGTATTCCTCAAACAATTGGTCTTTTTGATTGCTGTCAGAAGGCCACTTGGTTTGCCTTCCTCTCACAGATATGTGCTATCAGAGAATGGACTGAATGGAAATAATGTTTCAACAATTTGGATTCAACAATTTCCAAGTTCTCTGATCTGTCACAGCACAGGACTGTGAGAGGAAGTCAAACACAGAAATCAGCTGCCATTCTCTGATATTTACAGCTTTGACAGCTGCTATCAAATGGTAAACATATAAGGTGCGAGGGCTCTTGTGGCAAAGTGATAGTGTCCATACCTCTGAGCCACAAGCACTCAGTTCAAGTCCTACCTGTGCCAGAGGTGAGTTATAACATCTCTGAGCAGTTGATTAAAATACCCATAAGGTAAGTGTGAGGTTAGGGTGCTGGCAGGGTAGGACGCCAGATGACTGTGTAAAAAGGTAAAGTCACCACAGACTTATCAGACCACAGGCCTGTTCTCTTAATAGAGAGCGATGACTGGTGGTGGTTTAACCTGAGGGCTACCATGCCTCAGGTGAGGGGTAAAGTTGAGAAGGAGAGTTCATCATGTAACTTTAGTCAGTGTGGGAGTTGAACTAACATTGTTGGCATTATTCTGCATTGCAAACCAGCCATCCAGCCAACTGAGCTAAGTGTCACCCAAGGTGAGTAGGAGATGGTTAAGGAGTCCTGAAAATCTGGTGCTAGCAGGGTAGGTTGTTGGGTGTAAGGTGGAAAAGGGCAGGTACGTGATGGGAGCTCAGGGTGGGTAGAAGCTGTATGGTCTGGACTAATGGATGGGGAGGCCAAAGGGAGATTGAGTCCATAGTGAGACAAGAGGATGGTGAATCTGGAGTGAGGGTAGGTTGGAGAAGGTGCCATCCCATGAGGGGAGAATAGGTGTTGGGTCTGGAGGGGATGATTGGGAGGGGTGATAGCTCCCTTGGGGTGTAAAGGTATGGTCTTAACAAGAGGTAAATATGGGGACAGTTTAATACTAATTCAAGAGTTAAGCTATGTATTCAATAGTCGAACAGGCTAATCGGCCTACAATGCTAACCAACAAACACCAAAGCACACTCATTCCAATTACCCCAACTTGGTCAATAACCTACTGTGCCCGAGCATTTTAAAACCTCATCCAGATGCTCCTTAAATGGTACGACAGTATCTGACTCCACTACTTTCTCAGGCAGGACGTTCCATACTGCAACCACTTCCTGGGTGAAAGTTTTTTTCCTCAGATCCCCTTTAAACCGTTTACTCCTCGCCATAAACGTATGTCCTCTGGTCTCAGAATTTTGTATACCTCATTTAGATCCCCCCTCAGCATCCTCTGCTCCAGGGAAAACAAACCCAGCCTATCCTATAACTGAGACTTTTTATCCCAGGCAACATCCTGGTGAATCTCCTCTGTACCCTTTCCAGTGCAATCACATCTTTCTGATATTGTGGTGACCAAAAATACAAACACTGTTTCATCTGTGGCCTAACCAATGTTTTAAAAAGTTGTCAAAAGGCTTCCCTGCTTCTAGATTTACGCCTCAGCCATTAACCTCATTGGAACCCTCCAAAAACTCTAATTAAAATGGAGATAACACAGTGTGGAGCTGGAGAAACACAGCAGGTCAGGCAGCATCAGAGGAGCAGGAAAGTTGACATTTCATGTTGGGGCCCTTCTTCTGAAGACTCCAGCATTGGCAGTTCTTGCTATCTCTAATTAAAAATGGATATTTTCAGACGGTTTCAAGTGTGGAGGGTTTGTCTAATGGGAAATTCAATTTTCTGGGAATTTCTTAGAGTGTGCTGTGATAGGGAATTCCACAGAGTCCGACACTGGAATAATGGCTATCTGGCTCGCAAAAATTCCAGGCCAAGCTCTAAGGATTATTTCTACATATTGTAGATTTTTCAATGAGATTCCGACTTTCTGTGCCGTGGACGATATTTAATGGAAATGGTGGTAGTTTTACCCACTGGCAAGAGTCTTGTATCTTTACTTTCAGGAAAAGTATACCACTGGACTGTGGTGGGCTTCGCCAGGAATAGAAGTTCCCTGCCAAGAACTGCTGACCACTCAGTCATGTGTTTTTTCATTATTCATTCCCAGGATGTATGCAGCACTGACCCAGCAGCACTGACCCAGCAGCACTTCTTATTGCCCATCCCTAACTGACAGTTAAGAGTAAACCACATTCCTGTGGGTCTGGAGTCACATGTAGGCCAGGCCAGTTAAGGATGGCAGATTTCAGACAGCAGTGTCAATAGCTCCACCCAGGAGGTGATGCCTGCTTTTAGTATGACATTAGCCTGAGGCTTCATATAATTGCCGATCCCAAGACCACAGATGAGGATGGCAGGACAGATTTTATGCTAGGGGTAATGGGGGAAGTAGCAGTAGGAGTTGGAAGGTGTGGCTCAATCAGGCTCTGAGTAGGACTGAATGAGAAGGCCCTTCTCCCAAAAACAAGCAGCTCGAATGAGGTTTCCATCTTGGGTTTCTATGTGGTAAGCTCCCCACTGGCACTGAGATAATACCAGTTGCACAGGTGAGTCACAGACATGAGTATAAACTGTCAAGAGTTCCCACCTACCACTCTCCCACTCAATTAAATTACCCCTGTTACTAAACACACTAAACGGAAGCCTTTAAACTCCACTCTTTCTTAAAGCTTCTTTGGGAAAATAAATACATTCAGAGTTAGATTAAAGAGGCTCCATTTCATTCATTAGTCTAACACATTATATTGTGGCCATGCAAATTTGTAAAATCCAGTGAGAAGTTGTACTCACTTTCACCACATAAACCCTGACAAGAACTTTGATTGGTCTGTTCTTTGGGATACCCTGTAATATCTTAAAATCAGCTTCTGCTTCATCATTTGGGTAGATTCGGAAGGAGCCCTAAACAAAAACAGAAACAAAATTAGATAAATCCAAATATACCCCAACTTGAGCTCCCACCCATCCCTACCAGTCTGATAAACCAAAACCCAAATAGCAAAGCCCCAACCCAAGAAACCCCAGCACTTTTTATTTTCTTCACTTTCTCATGGGTTGGGGCCAGTACAACATTAATGCCCATCCCTAACTGCCCTTGAAATGAGTGGCTTTTTTGACCATTTCAGGGGACAGTTAAGGGATAGTTACATTAAAGTTATTGAGAAGATTTATAGCTCGGGTTGTGGATGAGAACATAGAACATAGAACATAGAACAGTACAGCACAGAACAGGCCCTTCAGCCCACGATGTTGTGCCGACCATTGATCCTCATGTATGCACCCTCAAATTTCTGTGACCATATACATGTCCAGCAGTCTCTTAAATGACCCCAATGACCTTGCTTCCACAACTGCTGCTGGCAACGCATTCCATGCTCTCACAACTCTCTGCGTAAAGAACCTGCCTCTGACATCCCCTCTATACTTTCCACCAACCAGCTTAAAACTATGACCCCTCGTGTTAGCCATTTCTGCCCTGGGAAATAGTCTCTGGCTATCATCTCTATCTATGCCTCTCATTATCTTGTATACCTCAATTAGGTCCCCTCTCCTCCTCCTTTTCTCCAATGAAAAGAGACCGAGCTCAGTCAACCTCTCTTCATAAGATAAGCCCTCCAGTCCAGGCAGCATCCTGGTAAACCTCCTCTGAACCCTCTCCAAAGCATCCACATCTTTCCTATAATATGGCGCCCAGAACTGGACGCAGTATTTCAAGTGTGGTCTAACCAAAGTTTTATAGAGCTGCAACAAGATCTCACGACTCTTAAACTCAATCCCCCTGTTAATGAAAGCCAAAACACCATATGCTTTCTTAACAACCCTGTCCACTTGGGTGGACATTTTAAGGGATCTATGTATCTGCACACCAAGATCCCTCTGTTCCTCCACGCTGCCAAGAATCCTATCCTTAATCCTAGAACATAGAACATAGAACATAGAACAGTACAGCACAGAACAGGCCCTTCAGCCCACAATGTTGTGCCGACCATTGATCCTCATGGATGCACCCTCAAATTTCTGTGACCATATGCATGTCCAGCAGTCTCTTAAATGACCCCAATGACCTTGCTTCCACAACTGCTGCTGGCAACGCATTCCATGCTCTCACAACTCTCTGCGTAAAGAACCTGCCTCTGACATCCCCTCTATACTTTCCACCAACCAGCTTAAAACTATGACCCCTCGTGCTAGCCATTTCTGCCCTGGGAAATAGTCTCTGGCTATCGACTCTATCTATGCCTCTCATTATCTTGTATACCTCAATTAGGTCCCCTCTCCTCCTCCTTTTCTCCAATGAAAAGAGACCGAGCTCAGTCAACCTCTCTTCATAAGATAAGCCCTCCAGTCCAGGCAGCATCCTGGTAAGCCTCCTCTGAACCCTCTCCAAAGCATCCACATCTTTCCTATAATAGGGCGCCCAGAACTGGACGCAGTATTCCAAGTGCGGTCTAACCAAAGTTTTATAGAGCTGCAACAAGATCTCACGACTCTTAAACTCAATCCCCCTGTTAATGAAAGCCAAAACACCATATGCTTTCTTAACAACCCTGTCCACTTGGGTGGCCATTTTAAGGGATCTATGTATCTGCACACCAAGATCCCTCTGTTCCTCCACGCTGCCAAGAATCCTATCCTTAATCCTGTACTCAGTTTTCAAATTCGACCTTCCAAAATGCATCACCTCGCATTTATCCAGGTTGAACTCCATCTGCCACCTCTCAGCCCATCTCTGCATCCTGTCAATGTCCCGCTGCAGCCTACAACAGCCCTCTACACTGTCAACGACACCTCCGACCTTTGTGTCGTCTGCAAACTTGCTGACCCATCCTTCAATTCCCTCGTCCAAGTCATTAATAAAAATTACAAACAGTAGAGGCCCAAGGACAGAGCCCTGTGGAACCCCACTCACCACTGACTTCCAGGCAGAATATTTTCCTTCTACTACCACTCGCTGTCTTCTGTTGGCCAGCCAATTCTGTATCCAAGCAGCTAAGTTCCCCTGTATCCCATTCCTCCTGACCTTCTGAATGAGCCTTCCATGGGGAACCTTATCAAATGCCTTACTGAAGTCCATATACACCACATCCACAGCTTGACCCTCATCAACCTTACTAGTCACATCCTCAAAAAACTCGATAAGGTTTGTAAGGCATGACCTACCCCTCACAAAGCCGTGTTGACTGTATTTGATCAAGCCATGCTCTTCCAGATGGTCATAAATCTTATCCCTCAGAATCCTTTCTAACACCTTGCAGACGACAGACGTGAGACTTACCGGTCTATAATTGCCGGGGATTTCCCTATTTCCTTTCTTGAAGAGAGGAATTACATTTGCCTCTCTCCAGTCCTCAGGTACGACTCCAGTGGAGAGCGAGGATGCAAAGATCTTCGCAAGTGGCGAAGCAATTGCATTTCTCGCTTCCCAAAGCAGCCGAGGACAAATCTGATCCGGGCCTGGCGACTTGTCAATCTTAATGTTTGACAAAATTTTCAGGACATCAGCTTCCTCTATCTCTATCCATTCCAGCATGCACACCTGCTCTTCAAAGGTTTCATTCACTACACAGGTCGTTTCTTTCGTAAAGACAGAAGCAAAAAACTCATTTAGGGCTTCCCCTACCTCCTCAGGCTCCACACACAAGTTCCCTATGCTATCCCTGATCGGCCCTACTCTTTCTTTGACCATTCTCTTATTCCTCACGTAAGTGTAAAATGCCTTTGTGTTTTCCCGGATTCCTTCTGCCAAGCCTTTCTCGTGCCCCCTCCTGGCTCTCCTCAGACCATTTTTGAGCTCCTTCCTTGCCTGCATGTAATCCTCTCTAGCTGAACTTGACCCTAGCTTCCTCCACCTTATGTAAGCTACCTTCTTCCTTTTCACTAGAAGCTCCACCGCTCTCGTCATCCAAGGTTCCTTTATCTTACCCCGTCTTGCCTGTCTCAGAGGGACATATTTACTCATCACTCCCAACAACTGTTCCTTAAACCATCTCCACATGTCTATAGTTCCCTTACCATGGAACAACTGCTCCCAGTCCATGCTTCCTAACTCGTGTCTAATCGCATCATAGTTTCCTCTTCCCCAATTAAATATCCTCCCATTCTGCCTAATCCTCTCCTTCTCCATAGCTATGTAGAATGAGAGAGTGTTATGGTCACTATCACCAAAATGCTCTCCCACCACAAGATCTGATACCTGCCCCGGCTCGTTTCCGAGCACCAAGTCTAGAATGGCCTCTCCCCTCGTCGGCCTGTCAACGTACTGCGTTAGGAAACCCTCCTGAACACACCTTACAAAAACAGCTCCATTCAAATCTTCTGCTCGAAGGAGGTTCCAATCAATATTAGGAAAGTTAAAGTCACCCATTACAACAACCCTACTGCGTCCACACTTTTCCAAAATCTGTCGACCTATGCTTTCTACAATCTCCCTGCTGCTATTGGGGGGCCTGTAGTAAACCCCTAACGAGGTGACTACTCCCTTGCTGTTCCTAATTTCCACCCATACTGACTCAGTAGGCAGATCTTCCTCGACAATGGAAGCTTCTGTAGCTGTGATACCCTCTCTGATTAGTAGTGCTACACCCCCTCCTCTTTTTCCCCCCTCCCTATTCTTTTTAAATGTTCTAAACCCTGGAATATCCAGCAACCATTCCAGCCCATGAGAAACCCATGTCTCTGTTATGGCCACAACATCATAGCACCAGGTACTGATCCATGCTCTAAGTTCATCACTTTTATTCCTGATACTCCTTGCATTAAAGCAAACACACTTTAACCGATCCCTTGGTTCCTTCCCAGGAAAATCCTTCCCACTAGCTGGTCTACCTCTTGCTACTGCCTCACCTGCATCAACGCTCACCTCTGGTATACAGCTCAGGTTCCCACCCCCCTGCCATACTAGTTTAAACCCTCTCGAACTACTCGAGCAAACCTTCCACCCAGGACAAATCCTGTACTCAGCTTTCAAATTCGACCTTCCAAAATGCATCACCTCGCATTTATCCAGGTTGAACTCCATCTGCCACCTCTCAGCCCATCTCTGCATCCTGTCAATGTCTCGCTGCAGCCTACAACAGCCCTCTACACTGTCAACGACACCTCCGACCTTTGTGTCGTCTGCAAACTTGCTGACCCATCCTTCAATCCCCTCATCCAAGTCATTAATAAAAATTACAACAGTAGAGGCCCAAGGACAGAGCCCTGTGGAACCCTACTCACCACTGACTTCCAGGCAGAATATTTTCCTTCTACTACCACTCGCTGTCTTCTGTTGGCCAGCCAATCCTGTATCCAAGCAGCTAAGTTCCCCTGTATCCCATTCCTCCTGACCTTCTGAATGAGCCTACCATGGGGAACCTTATCAAATGCCTTACTGAAGTCCATATACACCACATCCACAGCTCGACCCTCATCAACGTTTCTAGTCACATCCTCAAAAAACTCGATAAGGTTTGTTAGGCATGACCTACCCCTCACAAAGCCGTGTTGACTGTATTTGATCAAGCCATGCTCTTCCAGATGGTCATAAATCTTATCCCTCTGAATCCTTTCTAACACCTTGCAGACGACAAACGTGAGACTTACTGGTCTATAATTGCCGGGGATTTCCCTATTTCCTTTCTTGAAGAGAGGAATTACATTTGCCTCTCTCCAGTCCTCAGGTACGACTCCAGTGGAGAGCGAGGATGCAAAGATCTTCGCAAGTGGCGAAGCAATTGCATTTCTCGCTTCCCAAAGCAGCCGAGGACAAATCTGGTCCGGGCCTGGTGACTTGTCAATCTTAATGTTTGACAAAATTTTCAGCACATCAGCTTCGTCTATCTCTATCCATTCCAGCATGCACACCTGCTCTTCAAAGGTTTCATTCACTACAAAGTTCGTTTCTTTCGTAAAGACAGAAGCAAAAAACTCATTTAGGGCTTCCCCTACCTCCTCAGGCTCCACACACAAGTTCCCTATGCTATCCCTGATCGGCCCTACTCTTTCTTTGATCATTCTCTTATTCCTCACGTAAGTGTAAAGTTATGAGGTTGTAGGCTTCCTCGCTGAGTCGGTGTGTTTGGTTTCAGATGTTTCATCACCTTGCTAGGTAACATCATCTGTGCACCTCCAGTGAAGCGCTGGTGTTCTGTCTGGCTTGTTATTTATCTGCCTCGGTTTGCTGGGGCGGTTGGTATTACTCCCGGTTCTGTTTCTCAGTGGTTTGTACATCAGGTCCAGTTCAATGTGTTTGTTGACGGAGTTCCAGTCAGAATGCCAGGCCTCCAAAAATTCCCTGGAATGTCTCTGTTTGGCGTGTGCTATTATGGATGCATTGTCCCAGTCAAATTTGCGTCCTTTATTGTCCATGTGTATTGAGACCAGTGACAATTGGTCGTGTCTCTTGGTGGCCAGTTGGTGTTAGTGTATCTTTATTGTCAGTTTTAGAACATAGAACATAGAACAGTACAGCACAGAACAGGCCCTTCGGCCCTTGATGTTGCACCGAGCTGTGAACTAATCTAAGCCCACCCCCCGACACTATCCCATCATCATCCATAAGCTTATCCAAGGACTGTTTAAAAGCCCCTAATGTGGCTGAGTTAACCGCATTGGCAGGCAGGGCGTTCCACACCCTTACCACTCTCTGAGTAAAGAACCTGCCTCTGACATCTGTCTTAAATCTATCCCCCCTCAATTTGTAGCTATGCCACCTCATACAAGCTGAAGTCATCATCCTCGGAAAAAGACTCTCACTGTCCACCCTATCTAATCCGCTGATCATCTTGTATTAAATCCCCTCTTAGCCTTCTTCTCACCAATGAGAACAGAGCTAAGTCCCTCGGCCTTTCTTCATAGGGTCTGCGCTCCAGACCAGGCAACATCCTGGTAAATCTCCTCTGGACCTTTTCCAATGCTTCCAAATCCTTCCTGTAATGGGGTGACCAGAACTGCACACAATATTCCAAATGAGGCCACATTAGCATTTTGTACAGTTGCAGCATGACATCATGGATCCGGAACTCAATCCCTCTACCAATAAAACCTAGCACACCGTAAGCCGCCTTAACAGCACTATCAACCTGGGTGGCAACTTTCAGGGATCTATGTACATGGACACCAAGATCCCTGTGGTTTTCTTCCAGTTTGGCCTGTGTAACGTTTCTCATGATCCTTGCATGGTATTTAGTATATTACATTGGTATTATTGGTCGTGGAATGGGATCCTTTACATTAGTCAGCAGCTGTTGAAGGGTGGTTGTTGGTTTGTAGCCTACACTGATACCTAAGAATCTGAGTAGTATTGTGGTCATCTCTGATATGTCCCTGATGTATGGCAGAGTGACTGGTGTGTCTGGCTGTGTTGTGTCTTCTTGTTGTGGTCTGTCACGGAGGTAACAGCAGATTGTGCTTTTTGGGTATCAATTCTGTTTAAAAACTCTGTATAAGTGCTCCTGTTCTGCTTTGTGCAGTTCCAGGTTGTTGCAGTGTATTGTGGCTCATTTAAATAATGTCCTATGCAGCTCCGTTTATGGGTGTTGGGAGGTTGCTGGTGTAATTAAGTATCTGGTCCATTTGTGTGGTCTTTCTGTGTATGCTGGTCTGGAGTTCCCTGTTGTTGTTACGTTACACCATTACATCCAGGAAGGGTCATCCATTATTGTTCTCTTCTTTTGTGGATTTGAAAGTGGAGACCATAGGTTCACAGCCTACACCCTTATCTCACACAGATGAAGACTGCAATCGCTAGGAATGGCGATAGGACAGAATCCTGGAGTAGATTTTGCCTGCCATTTTCAGAGGGATTTGGAGTTGGCTCAATCCCAGGAAAATACAACCTATTATCTCAAAATAAAAGGACAGTCACTTCAGGCTTAGATGAGGGGAATCGTTTTTTTCACAGAGGCTTGTGAATCTTTGAAATACTCTACTTCAGAGAGCAGTTGATGCTTAATAACTGAGTGTATTCAAGGCCGAGATTAATGCATTGTTAGACTACAGAATCTAGGGATTCGAGAATTGGAAGGTAGAGTGGAGCTGGGGTCAGGAATCAGCCACAAAAAGATCAGGCTTGAAGGAACAAATGCCTTATGCCTGCTCCTACTCCTTTTGGCTTAAGAAAATTGTTACGTAAGAGCCTACGTGATGTTGAAGAATACATTTAGAGTTTAAACTTCATGCACTTTATCGTTGATTTTGCTGGAGATAGACATGACAAACAGGAACATTCGAATTCAATAATCACAAGTGATTCTCCAGTTAGTAGTCAGGGCCTGAGCAAGTTGCTAAATTACTAAACAAATAACAAAGCTGACCTTGTACTTGCCCATCATGCGATCATCAACTTTATCTCCAAATTCATTTCCATTGGCTTTACCTCGGTACAGTGGGAAGATATACAGCCAATCTTCAAAGTTAGAGAATTCTATCTCTAGCTCTGAGTTGAAAATCTGCAACAATACAGAAGGAATTATTTACTGCTCCATACACTCGCTGTAATGAAAGAAAGGCTGGATAGGTAAAGAGTTCTTGGCTTTAATAAAACTGAGATAAATAACTACAATAAGCTTTTAAAAAGCTTACCTCGAGCAGGAGCGACCTTCATTTTCGGGAGGAGCGAGAGAGAGAGAGAGCACCAACAGGCTGCCAGGAAGGTAAGTTTTCCCATTTTAAAAAGCTTACCTCAAGAGGGAGCAGCCTTCATTTATTTTGGCATGTCGCTGTCGTGGTGCATACAGGCACCAATGATATAGGTAGAAAACGGGATGAGGTCCTACAAGCAGAATTTAGGGAATTAGGAGCCAAGTTAAAAAGTAGGACCTCAGAGGTAGTAATCTCAGGATTGCTACCAGTGCCACGTGCTAGTCAGTGCAGAAATGAAAGAATACCCAGGATGAATTGGACGGTCTACACCTGAGCCGGACTGAAACTAATGTCCTTGGGGGTGCTTTTGCTAACGCTGTTGGGAAGGGTTTAAACTAATGTGACTGGGGGATGGGAACCAAATATTGGGCAGATTATTGAACAGAAAGGAGGTAGTAACTAAAGCCTGTAGGGAGCTAGATAATGAAGTCAGTGTGATTAAAGGGAAGAGCAGGGAGCAGATGATGAATACAAAGGGACAGGTGGTCTGAGGTGCATTTGTTTTAATGCGAGAAGTGTAGTAGATAAGGCAGATGAACTTAGGGCTTGGATTGGTACCTGGGAGTATGATGTTATTGCTATTACTGAGACTTGGTTGAGGAGGGGCATGATTGGCAACTAGATGTCCCAGGATATCGATGCTTCAGACGGGATAGAGAGGGAGGTAAAAGGGGTGGAGGAGTTGCAGTAATGGTCAAAGACAATATCACAGCCGCACTGAAGGAGGGCGCCATGGAGGACTCAAGAAGTGAGGCAATGTGGGTAGAACTCAGAAATAGGAAGGATGCAGTAACAATGCTGGGGCTGTACTACAGGCTTCCCAACAGCGAGCGTGAGATAGAGGTACAAATATGTAAACAGATAATGGAAAGGTGTAGGAGAAACAAGGTGGTGATGATGGGAGATTTTAATTTTCCCAACATTGACTGGGATTCACTCAGTGTTAGGGGACAAGACGGAGGAGAATTCGTGAGGAGTGTCCAGGTCAGTTTTCTGGAGCAGTATGTATGTAGTCCAACTCGGGAAAGGGCCATATTGGACCTGGTGTTGGGGAATGAGCCCAGCCAGGTGGGCGAAAGTACAGTAGGGGACTACTTTGGAAATAGCGACCACAGTTCTGTAAGTTTTACAATACTCATGGACAAAGATGAGAGTGGTCCTAAAGGAAGAGTTCTAAACTGGGGGAAGGCCGACTATACCAAGATTCGGCAGGATCTGGGGAATGTCGATTGGGAGAAACTGTTTGAAGGTAAATCCACATTTGATATGTGGGAGGCTTTTAAGGAGAGGTTGATTAGCGTGCAGGAGAGATATGTTCCTATGAAAATGAGGGATAGAAATGGCAAGATTAGGGAGCCATGGATGACAGGTGAAATTGTGAGACTAGCTAAGAAGAAAAAGGAAGCTTAGATAAGGTCTAGGTGACTGAAGACAGATGAAGCTTTGGAAGGATATCGGGACTGTACAAAGAGAACAAAGAACAAAGAAACCTACAGCACAGGAACAGGTCCTTCAGCCCACCAAGCCTGCGCCAATCAAGATCCTCTGTCTAACCTGTCATCTATTTTCTAACGGTCTGTGTCCATTTGCTCCCTGCCCATCCATGTACCTGTCCAAATATATCTTAAAAGACGCTAAAGAACAAAGAAAATGTAGGGTGAATCTGAAACGAGGAATTAAGAGGGCTAAAAGGGGACATGAGATATCTTTAGCAAACATGGTTAAGGAAAATCCCAAAAGATAATGGGAACTGCAGATGCTGGAGAATTCCAAGATAATAAAATGTGAGGCTGGATGAACACAGCAGGCCAAGCAGCATCTCAGGAGCACAAAAGCTGACGTTTCGGGCCTAGACCCTTCATCAGAGAGCCTCTCTGATGAAGGGTCTAGGCCCGAAACGTCAGCTTTTGTGCTCCTGAAATGCTGCTTGGCCTGCTGTGTTCATCCAGCCTCACATTTTATTACTAAGGAAAATCCCAAAGTCTTTTATTCATATATAAAGAGCAAGAGGGTGACTAGAGAAAAGATTGGCCCACTTACGGATATTATATTCCAACTGCCAAACTTAATCTTTCGATGTCCCCTTGTAGATCCTTTGTATTCTCCTTATAACTTATTTCCCTACTTTCGTTTCATCAGCAAATTTTACGAAACACAGTGGGTTTAAAAGTAGTTCAAGTACCACTTGAAGGTTTGAGTACAAAAATGAAGGCTAACACACCAGGGCAGTACTGAGGAATTGCTGCACTAGTGGACAGTCATTACTGAGGAATGCCACACTATCAGATGGTCAGTGCTGAAGGAGTTCTGCACTGTCAGAGGGTCAGTACTGAGGGAGTGCCGCACTGTCGGAGGGTCAGTACTGAGGGAGCGCCGCACTGTCGGACACTGTCGGAGGGTCAGCGTTGAGTAGATGCCGCACTGTCAGAGGGTCAGTGCTGAGGGAGTGCTGCACTGTCGAAGGGTCAGTACTGAGGGAGTGCTGCACTGTCGAAGGGTCAGTACTGAGGGAGTGCTGCACTGTCGAAGGGTCAGTACTGAGGGAGTGCCGCACTGTTGGAGGGTCAGTACAGAGGGAGTGGGCACTGTCGGAGGGTCAATGCTGAGGGACCATTGCGCTGTCGGATGGTCAGTGCTGAGGGAGTGCCGCACTGTCGGAGGGTCAGTACTGAGGGAGCACCACACTGTCGGAGGGTCAGTACTGAGGGAGCACCGCACCGTTGGAGGGTCAGTACTGAGGGAGTGCTGCACTGTCAGAGAGTCAGCGCTGAATAGATGCCGCACTCTTGTTTTCGGTGGCAGCAGTGCGAGCCAGAGTGCCAACAGGAAGGTAAAGTCATTTCTCTTTGGGTATAAAAACTCACCTCGTGCAGCAGGAGGTGATATATTTGGGAGTTTGCTTTACCCAAAACACTATTTAGGTAGTGTCTCCCTCCCACCCATCCTCCTCCTCTAACCAAAATAAAAGGATCTGAGCGCTGATTTGGTAGGATTACTATTTTTTTTCTTCTTCAATAGTATGTGTGTGAATTTAGGACAGAGGAACGGGTGCCAGGGCAGTTACATGCTCCTCCTGTAGAATGTCGGAGGTAAGGGCCACCACTAGTGTCCTCACTGACTTGATCTGCGGGAGGTGCACCCAATTCTGGCTCCTCGCAAACCGCGTTAGGGAACTGGAGCTGGAGCTGGAGCTAGAGGAGCTTTGGATCATGTGGGAGGCTGAGGGACTAATTGAGAGGAGTTACAGGGAGGTGGTCACACCTCAGGTACCAGTAAAAGGTAGAAGGGTTACAGTCAGGGGACGGAAAGGGAACAGGCTGACAGTGCAGGGATCCCCTGTGGCTGTTCCCCTCAATAACAAGTATACTGTTTTGGATACTCGTGGGGGGGAGGGGGGCAGCGGCGACTTACCAGGGGTAAGCCATGGCGTACAGGTCTCTGGCACAGAGTCTGTCCCTGTTGCTCAGAAGGGAAGGGGGAGGAGGAGAGCGTTAGTCACTGGGGACTCCAAAGTTAGGGAGACAGATAGGAGATTCTGTGGGAACGAGGGAGACTCGCGGTTGGTGTGTTGCTTCCCGGGTGCCAGAATCTGTGATGTCTTGGGTCGTATTTTCAGGATCCTTAAGGGGGAGGGGGAGCAGCCCCAAACCGTGGTCCACATTGGCACCAACGACATAGGTAGGAAAAGGGATGGGGATGTAAGGCAGAAATTCAAGGAGCTAGGGTGGAAGCTGAGAGCTGGAACCAACAGAGTTGTTATCTCTGGTTTGTTACCCGTGCCACGTGCTAGTGAGGTGAGGAATAGGGGGAGAGAGCAGTTGAACACGTGGCTACAGGAATGGTGCAAGAGGGAGGGATTCAGATATCTGGATAATTGGGGCTCATTCTGGGGTAGGTGGGACCCCTACAAATGGGATGGTCTAAACTTGAACTGGAGGGGTACCAATATCCCAGGGGCTGAAATTTGCTAATGCTGTTTGGGAGTGTTTAAACTAATTCAGCAGGTGGATGGGAACCTGAATTGTAGCTCCAGTGAACAGGAGGTTGAGAGTAGTGAGGCCATAAATAAGGTTAAGTTCTTTACACAGAGGTTGGTGGGTGCCTGGAATGCGTTGCCAGCGGAGGTGGTAGACGCAGACACGTTAGCGTCTTTTAAGATATATTTGGACAGGTACATGGATGAGCAGGGAGCAAATGGACACAGACCGTTCGAAAATAGATGACAGGTTAGTCAGAAGATCTTTATCGGCGTAGGCTTGGAGGGCCGAAGGGCCTGTTCCTGTGCTGTAATTTTCTTTGTTCTTTGTTTCAAGGTCGCAGTAGTGTACGAGCAGGCAGGAAGGTAGTTTGACATGTTTCTACTTCAACACCAGGTGTATCCGGAATAAGGTGGGCGAACTTGCAGCATGAGTTGGTACCTGGGACTTTGATGTTGTGGCCATTTCGGAGACAAAGTTAGAGCATGGTCAGGAATGGTTGTTGCAGGTTCCAGGGTTTAGATGTTTCAGTAAGATCAGGGAAGAGGTGGTAAAAGAGGGGGAGGTGTGGCATTGTTAGTCAAAGAAGTATTACGGTGGCAGAAAGGATGTTTGATGAGGACTTGACTCCTGAGGTAGTATGGGCAGAGGTTAGAAACCGGAAAGGAGAGGTCACCCTGTTGGGAGTTTTCTGTACGCCTCTGAAAAGTTCCAGAGATCTCCGAAGGGCCTGTACTGTGCTGTAATGTTCTAGATGTAGAGGAAAGGATTGCAAAGATGATTCCAGGTAGGAGCAAAAATAACAGGGCAGTTGTTATGGAGGACTTTAACTTTCCAAATATTGACTGGAAACGCTATAGTTTGAGTACTTTAGATGGGTCAGTTTTTGTCCAATGTGTGCAGGAGGGTTTCCTGACACAATATGTCGATAGGCCAACAAGAGGCGAGGCCACATTGCATTTGCTACTGGGTAATGAACCAGGCCAGGTGTTAGATTTGGAGGTAGGTGAGCACTTTGGTGATAGTGATCACAATTTGGTTACGTTTACTTTAGCGATGGAAAGGGATAGGTATATGCCGCAGGGCAAGAGTTATAGCTGTGGGAAAGGCAATTATGAGGCGATTAGGCAAGATTGAGGATCGGGAAGGAAACTGCAGGGGCTGGGCACAATTGAAATGTGGAGTTTGTTCAAGGAACAGCTACTGCGTGTCCTTGATAAGTATTGTACCTGTCAGGCAGGGAGGAAGTGGTCGAGCGAGGGAACCATGGTTTACTAAAGAAGTTGAAATTCTTGTCAAGAGGAAGAAAGAGGCTTATGTAAAGATGAGGTGTGAAGGCTCAGTTAGGGCGCTTGAGAGTTACAAGTTAGCCAGGAAGGACATAAAGAGAGAGCTAAGAAGAGCCAGGAGGGAACATGAGAAGTCTTTGGCAGGTGGGATCAAGGAAAGCCCTAAAGCTTTCTATAGGTAAGTCAGGAATAAAAGAATGAGTAGAGTAAGATTAGGGCCAGTCAAGGACAGTAGTAGGAAGTTGTGCGTGGAGTCTGAAGAGACAAAAAGGCGCTAAATGAATATTTTTTGTCAGTATTCGCACAGGAAAAAGACAGTGATGTCGAGGAGAATACTGAGATACAAGCTATTAGCCTAGATGGGATTGAGGTTTGTAAGGAGGAGGTGTTAGCAAATCTGGAAAGTGTGGAAATAGATAAGTCCCCTCGGCGAGATGGGATTTATCCTAGGATTCTCTGGGAAGCCAGGGAGGAGATTGCAGAGGCTTTGGCTTTGATCTTTATGTCGTCATTGTCTATAGGAATAGTGCCAGAAGACTGGAGGATAGCAAATGTTGTCCACTTTCCAAGAAGGGGAGTAGAGATAACCCTGGTAATTATAGACCAGTGAGCCTTACTTCGGTTGTGGGTAAAGTGTTGGAAAGGATTATAAGAGATAGGATTTATAATCATCTAGAAAGGAATAATTTGATTGGGATAGCGAGTTTTGAGAAGATTTGTAGCTCAGGTTGAGGTTCTGGATGTGAGTTTGCTCGCTAAGCTGGAAGGTTATTTTTCAGACGTTTCGTCACTTTTTTTTTTATTTGAAAAAATATACTTTATTCGTAAGATGTACAAAAAATAAAACATATTTACACACCTACCCAGTCATGCAAGCCGCTCCGGGTTACCCAGGGGGTACATACACCAACTAAAGGAAAAAAAACAAAACAGAAAAAAAAAAACAAAGCAAAGAAAATACCCCAGCAGTCGTCACCCCGCACAGTCCCAGTTGGCCCCCTGACCAGTTGGGGAAGGCGCCAGCTGGGCCCAGTTACCAGATAGGATTCTTTTCCCTTTTCTGGACGAGGGGGCTCATACGGTGGTCTTTCCCCACTGCGCCTTGGCGGCGGCTGCCCCAAGCTTTAGCGCGTCCCTCAGCACGTAGCCCTGGACCTTGGAGTGCGCCAGTCTGCAACACTCGGTCGGGGTCAGTTCTTTCAGCTGGCAGACCAGCAAGTTGCGGGCAGACCAAAGAGCGTCTTTCACCGCATTGATGGTCCTCCAGGCGCAGTTGATGTTGGTCTCGGTGTGCGTCCCCGGAAACAGCCCGTAGAGCACGGAGTCCCGCGTCACGGAGCTGCTCGGGACGAACCTCGACAAATACCACTGCATCCCCCTCCAGACCTCCTGCGCATAGGCACACTCCAGAAGGAGGTGATCAACAGTCTCGTCCCCCCCGCAGCCACCTCGAGGGCAGCGTGCGGTGGTGCAGAGATTCCGGGCATGCATAAAGGATCTCACTGGCAGAGCCCCTCTCACCGCCAGCCAAGCAATGTCCTTGTGCTTGTTTGAAAGTTCTGGCGATGAGGCATTCTGCCAAACGACTTTGGCAGTCTGCATGGGGAACCACACGACGGGATCCACCCTCTCCTTTTCCCGAAGGGTTCTGAGGATACTACGTGCTGACCACTGCCTGACGGCCTTGTGGTCAAAGGTGTTTCCTTTCAAAAATTTCTCCACGAAGGACAGGTGGTACGGAACGGTCCAACTACTCGGAGCGTTCCGCGGCAACGAGGCCAGGCCCATCCTTCGCAACACCGGGGACAGGTAGAACCTCAGTAAGTAGTGACACTTGGTGTTTGCGTACTGAGGATCTACGCACAGCTTGATGCAGCCACACACAAAGGTAGCCGTCAGGGCGAGGGTGGCGTTCGGTACGCCCTTTCCCCCATTTCCCAGGTCTTTGTACATGGTATCTCTGCGGACCCGGTCCATCCTCGACCCCCAAATGAAGTGGAAGATGGCCCGGGTGACCGCAGCGGCGCAGGTCCAGGTAATAGGCCAGGCCTGCGCCACATACAACAGTACCGAAAGCCCCTCGCACCTGACAACCAGGTTCTTACCCGCGATGGAGAGGGACCGGAGCGTCCACCTGCCCAGCTTCTGCTTAAATTTGGAGATACGCTCCTCCCAAGTCTTAGTGCATGCCCCAGCTCCACCAAACCAAACACCCAGCACCTTCAGGTAGTCTGTCCTGACGGTGAAGGGGATGAAGGAGCGGTCGTCCCAGTTCCCGAAGAACATGACCTCGCTCTTACCCCTATTGACTTTGGCACCCAAGGCCAGTTCAAACTGGCCGCAGATGTCCAACAGCCTACTCACCGACCGACGATCGGTGCAGAAGACGGCGACATCATCCATGTACAGGGAGGTCTTGACCTGAAGGCCTCCGCTGCCTGGGATAGTCACGCCCCTCAGGCTCACGTCCTTCCTGATGGAGGCGGCGAAGGGCTCCACACAGCACACGAACAAGGCAGGAGAGAGCGGGCAGCCCTGCCTGACTCCAGATCTAACAGGAAAACTGTCTGATTCCCACCCGTTGATCGAGACTGCGCTAACGATGTTGGCGTAGAGCAGCCGGATCCAATTGCGGATGCCCTCCCCGAACCCCAATTTGGAGAGGACGTCCCTCATTAAGCATGAGAGACCCTGTCGAAGGCCTTCTCCTGGTCCAGGCTGACGAGGCAGGTGTCCACCCGCCTGTCCTGTACGTAGGCGATCGTATCCCTGATGAGCGCGAGGCTCTCAGCGATCTTCCTGCCCGGCACAGCACAGGTTTGGTCAGGGTGAATCACCGACTCCAGGACAGACCTGACCCGGTTGGCAATGACCTTGGCCAGGATTTTGTAGTCCACGTTCAAAAGTGAAATGGGACGCCAATTCTTAATTTCTTCCCTCTCCCCCTTCCTCTTGTAAATGAGGGTGATGATGCCCTTCCTCATGGACTTGCACATTTCCCCTGCCCGAAGCGCACTATCGTACACCTCCAGCAGGTCCTGGCCGACCAGGCCCCACAGAGCAGAATACAGCTCGACCGGTAAGCCATCACTTCCGGGAGTCCTATTCCTCTGCAAGGACTTGAGGGCTCTGGCCAGCTCGTCCAGGGATATCGGCCGGTCCAGCCACTCCCTCGTGCCGTCGTCTAAGACCTCCGTGATAGACGACAGGAACGACTCGGAGGCCGTGGTGTCCGTGGGCTTCGTGTCGTACAGTCCGGCATAGAAGGATCTGCTGATCCTCAAAACGTCGGGCCGAGACGACGTCACCGAGCCGTCGTCCTCCTTCAGCCGGCTAAGCACAGAGCTCTCTTTGTGCACCTTCTGAAAGAAGAAACGCGAGCACGTCTCGTCCTGCTCCACGGAGCGGACCCTGGACCGGAAGATTATCCTGGAGGCCTCCGCGGCGAAGAGCGAGGCTTGCTGGCCCCTCACCTCGCGGAGGTCCTCCGTGACATCGACCCCCATCAACTGCAGAAGGAGCAGGTTCTGCACCCTTTTCTGGAGTCGCGACAGCTTTCCCCGCCTCTCTCTTGCCTTCTGAACACCCTTGAGGACAAAGAACCTCTTGATGTTCTCCTTCACCGTCTCCCACCAGTCACCTGGAGACTCAAAGAGGGGTTTCACGGTTCTCCAACCAGTGTACTCCCTCTTAAGCTCCTCGACGTTCTCTGGGGTCAACAGAGTCGTGTTGAGCTTCCACGTCCCCTTGCCGGCCGGCTGGTCGTCCTGTAAGTGACAGTCGGCCAACAGGAGGCAGTGGTCAGAGAAGAACACTGGCTCGACACCAGTGGATCTGACCGAGAACGTCCGTGACACAAACAGGAAGTCTATCCTTGAGCGGATAGACCCGTCTGGCCGCGACCAGGTGTACCTCTGCTGCGCTCCGTCTGCAGGGGTGCTGAAGACGTCGAGCAGCTTGGCGTCCTTCACCGTGCCCATCAGGAATCTGGACGTGACGTCCAGTTGACTCCCCCCACCTGCTGTCCCCACGCCGGATCTTCCATCTGCATCAATGATGCAGTTGAAGTCTCCGCCTAGGATGACCGGCCTGGACGTAGCCAGCAGGGGTGGAAGCCGCTGCAGGACGTCCAACCGCTCACTCCGTACCACTGGGGCGTACACGTTGATCAGCCTCAGGGGAGCATTCCTGTAGGTGATGTCAGCCACTAGGAGGCGCCCCCCCACCACCTCCTGAACTTGAGAGATGGCGAAGTTGTGCCCCCGCAGCAGAATAGCCAGGCCCGAGGAGCGACAGTCGTTACCCCCCGACCAGATCGAAGGCCCACAGGTCCAGGCGCCGGACCATTTCCCGTACCTGCCGAGGTGCGGTATCCCGCACTCCTGCAGAAACAGGAGGTCCGCCTTGATGGTGGTCAGGTAGGCCAACGTGGACACACATCTCGCGGTTGACTTGACGCTGCGCACATTAATGCTCGCAATTCGTACCCCCATTGTGGGCAGTGACCGCAGTACCCTCCCCAAGTCCAAGGTCCAGCCCCTCCATCTGTCCCTTCATGCCCATTGCCCGGGCTAACTGCTGGACGCTCTCTGGGCTCAGGAAACCGTCTGTGCTGCCTTCCGGGTGGCATCCCCCCGTCAGGGGTGCGGAGGCAGGAGGGTCCGGCTCCGGATCAGGCTGGGGACGTGCTGTTTCCTCCTTCCCGCCTGGAAGTTCCGGGGGGCCCTCCAGTGCTCCAGCGGCACTTGACTGGGTGTCGGAGTGTGCCTCAGGGTGCCTCCCGTCACCTGGAAGCGGGGTGCTGCTTTCCTTCCCCCTCGAGACCTTTAACTTCTGCTTCGGGTGGGCCCTCTCCGAATCCTCCTCGTCAGAGGAGCTCTTATAGCCCCCCTGTAGCTGTCTCTTCCCTCCTGATTGTTGCGGTTCCTGGGCCCGTCGACGCACCTTCCTCCTCGCTTTCCGGACTGTAGTCCACTCCCCTGGGTCGCCTGTCGCCGCCTCCAGTGGCTCCGGGTTGTCGGGGGGGATCGGAGCCTGCAGGGGTGCTTTGCTGGCCTCGGGCCCATCCTGCAGGGCTGGGCCCTCCTGCACGGCCTGGCCCTCCTGCACATTAGTGGGGTCCTTGCTGGGCCCTGGTGCCTTCCTCTCCTCCGGGGGGGCTGGCCCCGCATTTCCCCTGCCGGCGACCTGGGCGTAGGTGGTACCCCGCCGCGGGCATGCCCTATAGAAGTGGCCCGCTTCCCCGCAAAGGTTGCAGCTTCTCTCTCGTGGGCAAACCTTTGCAAGGTGTCCCTCCTCCCTGCAGATGGTGACTTTGCAGTCGGCCGCCATGTGACCTGACCTACCACAGGCATGGCAGACTTTAGGTTGCCCTGCATAGGTCAGGTAGCCCCTGCTCCCGCCGATCGCGAAGCTGGACGGTGGGTGTGCGACATTCCCGTCTGCGCCCATCCTCAGCGTCACCTTGACCTGCCTCTTACTCGTCCAGATGCCAAAGGGGTCCACCATGTCAGTTAGGTCCCCTTCCACCTTCACATACCTTCCGAGGAAGGTCAGGACATCAACTGCTGGCACATGCGGGTTGTACATGTGTACAGTCACCATACGGCTCCTCTGCGCTGGCATCACAAACAGTGGGACAGCGGTCAATACAGAGAGGGGGCCCTCACCTCCTTTCTCCTTGAAAACCTCCAGGAAGCGCTCGCAAAGCTTGGCACTCCGGAAGGTCACATCGTAAAAACCCCCTCCGGGGAAATCCTGCAGGCAGTAAATGTCCACAGCAGCAAACCCACAACAGTCCAACAGGACCCTCTTCACGAAGAAGGTGCGGTCCACAGGTGCACCTTCATCCACCTTCTTTACGGAAACACGGATGGTGTTCCGGACCCCCTGACCTGGGGCACGAGCACTTGCCGCAGCCATCGTTGCAGGTTGGCTGCTCCCCTGAACCAGCGTTAGGCCGAAGCCAGCATTAAGATCCACTGGTCGCAAGGGTGCACAGCCAACCCGACGTCCTCCTTTCACCTCCAAGACTGCACTCTCGTCCTCTCAGTCCACAAGAGAGTGGGTCTTTATTGTGTTCGAGATGTGAGCTGGTTCACTGAGCTGTAAGGTTTGTTCCCAGATGTTTTGTCACCATTCTAGGTAACATCATCAGTGAGCCTCTGACGAAGCACTGGTGTTATGTCCCGCTTTCTATTTATCTGGTTAGGTTTCCTTGGGTTGGTGATGTCATTTCCTGCGTTGGTGATGTCATTTCCTGTTCTTTTTCTCAGGGGATGGTAGATTGGCTCCAAATCAATGTGTTTGTTGATGGAGTTCCAGTTGGAATGCCACGCTTCTAGGTCTAAGAATTCCCAGAAGCATGGCATTCCGACCGGAACTCCATCAACAAACACAGTGATTCGGAGCCAATCTACCATCCCCTGAGAAAAAGAACAGGAAATGACATCACCAACGCAGGAAATGACATCACCAACCCAAGGAAACCTAACCAGATAAATAGAAAGCAGGACATAACACCAGTGCTTTGCTGGAGACTCACTGATGATGTTACCTAGAATGGTGACGAAACGTCTGAAAACTAACCTTGATTGGGATAGTCAACATGGTTTTGTGAAGGGTAGGGCGTGCCTCACAAACCTTATTGAGTTCTTTGAGAAGGTGGCCAAACACGTGGATGAGGGTAAACCAGTTGATGCGGTGCATTTGGATTTTAGTAAGGCGTTTGATAAGGTTCCCCACAGTAGGCTACTGCGGAAAATACGGAGTCATGGGATTGAGGGTGATTTAGCGGTTTGGATCAGAAATTGGCTTGCTGAAAGAAGACAAAGGGTGGTGGATGATGGGAAATGTTCTTCCTGGAGTTCAGTTACTATTGGTGTACCGCAAGGATCTGTTTTGGGGCCACTGCTATTTGTCGTTTTTGTAAATGACCTGGATGAGGCGTAGAAGGATGGGTTAGTAAATTTGCTAAAGTCGGTGGAGTTGTGGATAGTTGTGGTTACGGTGGGACATAGCTAAGCTGCAGAGCTGGGCTGAGAGGTGGCAAATGGAGTTTAATGCGGAAAAGTGTGAGGTGATTCACTTTGGAAGGAGTAACAGGAATACAGAATACTGGACTAATGGTAAGATTCTTGGTAGTGTGGACGAGCACAGAGATCTTGGTGTCCATGTGCATAGATCCCTGAAAGTTGCCATCCAGGTTGATAGGGTTGTTAAGAAGGTGTACGGTATGTTAGGTTTTATTGGTAGAGCGATTGAATTTTGGAGCCATGAGGACACGTTGCAGCTGTACAAAACTCTGGTGCAGCTGCACATGGAGTATTGTGTACAGTTCTGGTACCGACATTATAGGAAGGATGTGGAAGCACCAGAAAGGGTGCAGAGGAGATTTACCAGGATGTTGCCTGGTATGGAGGGAAGGTCTTATGAGGAAAGGCTGAGGGACTTGAGGCTGTTTTCGTTAGAGAGAAGAAGATTAAGCCGTGACCTAATAGAGACATAAATGATGATGAGAGGATTCGATAGGGTGGACAGAGAGAGCCTTTTTCCTCAGATGGCGATGGCTAGCACAAGGGGACATAGCTTTTAATTGAGGGGTGATAGATATAGGACAGATGCCAGAGGTAGGTACTTTACTTGGAGAGTAGTAAGGGTGTGGAATGCCCTGCCTGCAACAGTGGTAGACTCACCAAATTTAAGGGCATTTAAATGGTCATTGGATAAACATATGGATGATAATGGGATAGTGTAGGTTAGGTAGGCTTCAGTTTGGTTTCACAGGTCAAACATCGAGGGCCAAAGGGCCTGTACTGCGCTGTAGTGTTCTATGTTCAGTACTGAGGGAGCACTGCATCGTTAATGGGTCAGTGGTTAGGGGGGCAGCCGCACAGTTGGAGGTCAATGCTGAGGGAATGCCACATCGCCAAAGGGTTTGTACTGAGGAGTGCTGCATTGTCAGAGGGTCAGTACTCAGAGTGCACACTGTCAGAGGAGCAATACAGAGTGAGCGGAGCACTGTCAGAAATTCAGTACAGAGGGAGCACAACATTGTTGGAGGGTCAGTACTGAGGGAGTGCCGCACTATTGATGTGATGTTGATGTTGGTCCTACCTTCCTGCTCTATTGGATATAAAGATTCAAAGGTCACTATTTTGAAGAACTATTATGGGAGTTACGCCTGTCATCCTGGTCAATATTTATTCCTCAATCAATATCACAAAGTCACATTATATGGTCATAAGGAAAGAAGTGGCCAATTAGTGGTTTAGTACAGGACATGAATATTGCCAAAAAGACACATTTTGTTGGAATTTTTTACCTTGCACACATCAGAGTCATTTGCAAGAATGCCAATTTCAGGGAAAACCAACATTTATAATTCATTTCTGGAGAGTGCTGACAGCCAACTTAGGATTGTCAGTGAGGCTTGCAGTGTCGTGAATGTATATACTTCAAAACTCCCCACCTCTCCATAATGAAAACAACTTCTCAACATCAATCCTGTTAAGCACCCTCAAAATTTTCAATGTTTCAACAAGATCACCCTTCACTCTTCTGAATTCTAATGACAAAAGGCCTAACCTGTTGAACACAGCAGGTCAGGCAGCATCAGAGGAGCAGGAAAACTGCCATTTCAGGTCAGACACCTTTTTTTGACCATTTTTTCTGAAGAAGGGTCCCAACCCGAAACATCAGCTTTCCTGCTCCTCTGATGCTGCCTGACCCGCTGTGTTCCTCCAGCTCCACACTGTGTTACCTCTGACTACTGCATTGGCAGTTCTTACTATCCCTAACCTGTTTAGTTGCTGTTGATAAGTCATTTCAAAGTCCCAGGGAACAACCTTGTCAGTCTCTTTTCAGCAGCATTTAATTCCAGCATATTCTTTCTTAAATAAGGCAGCAAAACCAGACACAGTATTCCAGGTGCGGCCTCATCAACATCACACACAATTGTAACAAGATTTCCTTATTTTTAAAATCCTAAACCCTAGCAATAAAGATCAAAATTTTACAAGCCTTCCTAGTTCCTTGCTGCACCTGCATGTTAATATTTTGCATTTCATGCAAAGGAAGACAGTGATGTAACAGCAATGTCATTGGACTTATAATTCAGAAGCATAGGCTAACGTTCTGGGGACATGGGTTCAAATTCTACCATGGCAAATCCATCAGAACCGAATCACCTGGGGTGAACCGCCATCCACATTCTGTCTGAAGGTTTGTGAAGAGATCTGTATTTCTCATTCGAATTCCATTTCGCATAAAGTAGCATTCTAGCACTCCCTACGATACAGCTTCTGTTTGAGTTGATTGGGCTATTTTACTTAAATCTGGTTCAGCTTGCTAAGCCTCAATCAGAGAAGACATTGAATCTTCCTTTGGATTATACTGAAGAAAATTTCAGATAATCAATTAACTGTGCTGCCAATGCAATCTCCCACAATGGACATTGTTTAGCCATTAGTCAGGCCAGTCCATGAGGGAAAATTCCTGGAACTTTTTCCCATAACTGTTCTATCTCCTTGACTTAACTTTAGTTTTCTGTGACTATTGTGGAGACTACAACCTTCAATTCTATAAAATCATTCCCCACGAGTAGGGTAAATTACAAACAAATCCTGCAGTTACTGTACCAGGCATCATTCTGAACCTTAGGTGCACCTGATATGTACAGGTACATATTCCCCGCTGATTTGTTCCCCATTTACTAAAACTTTGGCATCCAATGTGTTCTCTGGCAGATTTGGCAGGCCTTTCCTCAACAAAGGTTTCCGTGGCTCCTGTTTCTCTAAATGTGACTAATGCCTCATTCAAAGATTAAAGAGTTACATTTCCCATCAAAAGAATTCCCTGCAATCTGAATGAGGATGTCCACTTTGTCGCAATGGAAACACTTAGGCCTTTGGCCATTATTTCCACCTTCAGCATTTGCCTTTCTGACCTTAAGGGGAGATCTTGAGTCTTCCTAGCTGTCCCATCTTATCGATAGCTACTTGTTTTTCTTTGACTCTTCCACATTCTATCTTTCTCAGGTTTATAAGGGTGATGGAGAAAAAGTTTAGATTTGTGAATCAGTTTGTAATCATCAGCTACATTAGCTGGATCAGCCCAACCCCGCTGCAAATGTATGAAAGTAAGCTTCTCAAAATCTGTGTAAGTCTATCCAAGCTGCTTCCAGATATTTTGAAATTTCTGCCTGTAAGCCTCTGACACCAACTCATACACACTGAGGATTGCCTTTCTACCACCTCATTACCTATGGAAGCCTCTAATCTTCTAAAACATCTTTAATTTGATGTTTTGACCAAGGAGCGTGCTGTCACTTTTACCAGTTAGCATAATAGCCAATTAAATATCTATCTATATCTGTAAATAGATATATCAACTAGGCATCTTACTAAACATAATTATGGATTTATTATCAAAACAAAACCTGTTGAATAAAGGTTACTATTGGTTAATATAGATCATAATATTGAAGTATTCCTAAAACTATCCACAAAACACACATGCACAGAATTTGGGAAACGAGAAAACAAAACAAATTTCTTCGCAGACATTAGATTTATTAGCTTTTCCCTAGGGTGGAGGTAGCTATTACAAGGGGGCATAGTTTTAAAGTGAGTGGAGGTAGATATAGGGGAGACAACAGAGGTAGGTTCTTTACTCAGAGAGTGGTAGGGGCGTGGAATGCATTGCCAGAGAGAGTAGTGGAGTCGGCCTCATTGGGGCATTTAGGCAGCTATTAGACAGGCATATGGATGATAGGAAAAGGAAGAGGTGGAGCTTAGATAGACCTTAGGACTAGGGCAAAAGTTTGGCACAACATCTTGGGGCTGAAGGGTCTGTACTGTGCTGTACTGTTCTCTGTTCTATGAAAACAAAATAACTTGGCCAATGGACAATTCTTAAAGGGTTAAGTGTAGGACATCTCTGTGACGTTTGGTCGTCACCAATCACATACTGTTGTTCTGCATCTTACAGATGAAACATGCTCAGAAATATAATCTTAAGGTGTTATTTCAACTACACTTTCAAGAAAATAAATAAATTTCACCCTGAAATAATGCAGATTTTTCAGAAATGGGGGTGATCAGCCAAGCACCTATTACATCTCAAGTTTTATTCCAGCCCAGTTTAATCTTAGCAGGCTTTCCTCCAACTGAACCAGATAAAACAAGAACACCTTCAAGCCAGTCTCTGTTGAAAACACCATTCCAGTTGGGTTTACAGCAAAACAGTCACGTAATTTCCAGGAAATTTTGTTAAAGAGCCCTCTAATATACACAGTGAACTTTCAATGACCTTCTTTAGAGAATCCACATTAGGCACATCCACAAAACATAAAACTGATGCCTTTCTCCAAAAATCCCTAAAAAATTAAGTCTTCCAAGCATCGTGAGCTGCAAATCATTTTTAAAATACTCTCTATCCACCTCGAAGATTGTCTGTTAAAAAGCCCTAATAGATTAGTTAAATATGATTGCCCTTCTGCAACTTTATGATTGAAAATTATAAACAGTTTGAATGGGAGAAGATTGGGTTGAGGACTTGGTATTTTAAATTTAAGTAAGGACAACTGTGTGGGCATGAAATCTGAACTGGAAACCAGACTGCCTACTAGGAAACTATGCTAAAAGATAGACAAATAGAAAAGCAGTGATTAACATGTAAGGGAACAATTCAGAATAAGTGTAGTATAAACATAATTTCAAAGGAAAGGACCCACTCTTTATAGTTAACATCCATAGCTAACTACAGCATCAAACTTATAGAAAAGCCTTATGCAAGAATGAGCGGTGGGTCAGATGATTTGATTTTTTTTCCCTTTATTCATGAACGGGATGAGGGTGTCGCTGGCCAGGCAGCATTTATTGCCCATCTCTAATTGCCCAGAGGGCAGTTATCAGTCAACCACATTGCTGTGGGTTTGGAGTCAAATGTATACCGGACCAGGTAAGGATGGCAGTTTCCTTCCCTAAACGAAATGAACCAGATGGGTGTTTCCAACAACTGATAATGCATTCATGGTCATCATTAGACTCTTAATTCCCGATATTTATCAAATTCACATTCCACCAGGTGCCATGGTGGGATTCGAGTCCTGCTTCCCAAAACATGACCTGGGTCTCGGATTAAGAGTCCAGTGATAATAACACTAGCCATTGCCTCCCCTATGAATGCATGTAGTCTTTTTCCCAGGGATTGGGAATTGAAAACTAGAGGACATAGGTTTAAGAAGAGAGGGGATAGATTTAAAAAGGACCTGAGGGGCAACTTCTTCACATAGAGGGTGGTGTGTAAATGGAATGAGCTGCCAGAGAAAGTGGTTGAGGCAGGTACAATAACAACATTTAAAAAACATTTGGATGGGTACAAGAATGGGAAGGGTTTAGAGGGATAACGACCAAATGAGGGCAATTGCAACTAGCTGAGTGAGCACCACGGTCAGCATGGACCAGTTTGGGCTGAAGGGCCTGTTTTACCATGCTGTAATACTCGAGGACTCCATATTAGCATTGAGTAAAATTTGGCTGGCTGAAAAGAGAGTGCATGCATAAACTGGTCCTTTTCTAATCAATAGAGTGTGGTGAGTGAAGTCCCACAGGTGCTGGCAGACCTGCTGAGTTTTTCTAACATCCACGATTCTTTGCTGATTTTTGTCCACCAGGATTCGGGACTTGTTAACTCATATCTCCAATATTTTTTACAATTTATATAATTTTGCTCAAAAGAGAAATCAATAGATTTTTGGAGACTAATTATAGAAAAGGATATGGAGATGGTGCAGGCAAAAGACACTGAGGAAATTATCAGCAATAACGTAGAACAGAGCATCAGAGGAGCAGGAAGGCTGACGTTTCAGGTCAGCTACCCTTCTTCAGAAATAGGGGAGGGGTAAGGGAGCTGGGAAAGAAAGCTGGGTAACTGTTAGAAGGGGGAAAAGCAGTCAGTGCAGGGATCCCCTGTGGTCGTTCCCCTGAAAAACAAGTATACCGGTTTGGATACTGTTGGGGGGGAACGACTTACCAGGAGCATGCACTGGGGTGCAGGTCTCTGGCACAGAGTCTGTCCCTCTTGCACTGAAGGGAAAGGGGGATAGGAAGAGAGTGATAGTCATTGGGGACTCCATAGTTAGAGGGACTGATAGAAGGTTTGCCGGGAACGAAACAGACACACGATTGGTGTGTTGCCTCCCAGGTGCCAGGGTCCATGATGTCTCAGATCGTGTCTTTGGGGTCCTGAGGGGAGAGGGTGACCAGCCCCAAGTCGTGGTCCACGTAGGTACCAACGACACAAGTAGAAAGAGGGATAGGGATGTCAGGCGGGATTTCAGGGAGCTAGGGTGGAATTTGAGAGCTAGAACAAACAGAGTGGTCATCTCTGGTTTGTTACCCGTGCCACATGATAGCAAGGCAAAGGACAGGGAGAGATTTCAGCTAAACACATGGCTGCAGGGATGGTGCAGGAGGGAGGGCTTCAGGTACATGGACAATTGGGTTTCATTCTGGGGAAGGTGGGACCTCTACAAACAGGACGGTCTCCACTTGAACCAGAGGGGCACTAATATCCTGGGTGGAAAATTCGCTAGTGCCATTCGGGTGGATTTAAACTGGCTCAGAAGGGGGATGGGAAACTGAGGTGTAGTCCTAGTACACAGGAGGATGAGCGTAGGGAGGACATGGTCAGGGCCTCACTATCACAGGAATGTGCTGGCAGACAGCAAGCTGGGTTGATGTGTGTCTACTTTAATGCCAGAAGTATCCGGAATTAGGTAGGTGAGCTTGCAGCTTGGATACGTACCTGGGACTTCGATGTTGTGGCCATTTCGGAGGCATGGATAGAGCAGGGTCAGGAATGGATGTTGCAGGTTCCAGGGCTTAGATCTTTCATTAAGGGGTCAGGGAAGGTGGTAAACGAGGGGTAGGTGTGGCTTTGTTGGTCAAGGACAGTATAATGGCAGCTGAAAGAATCTTTGATGAGGACTCGTCTACTGAGGTAGTATGGGCTGAGGTTGCCGAGGAAGGTTGGTCGACTGAGTCAGTATGGGTGGAAGTTAGGAACAGCAAGGGAGTGGTTACCTCACTGGGGGTTTTCTACAGACCCCCAAATAGCAATAGGGAGATCGAAGAACTCATTGGCCGGCAGATTGTTGGAAAGTGCAAACGTATCAGGGTTGTTGTTATGGGTGACTTCAACTTTCCCAATATAGATTGGAACCTCCTTAGTGCAGATGGTTTGGATGGAGCCATTTTTGTCAGGTGTGTTCAGGAGGGTTTCCTTACTCAGTATGCGGACAGGCCGACAAGGGGAGAGGCCATTTTGGATTTGGTGCTCGGCAATGAGCCAGGGCAGGTGTCAGATGTCGCGGTGGGAGAACACTTTGGCAACAGTGACCACAACAGCCTCGCATTTACCATAGCCATGGAAAGGGAAAGGAGCAGTTACCAGGGGAAGATATTTAACTGGGGAAAAGGAAACTATGACGCTATCAGGCAGGAGTTGGGAAGTACAGATTGGGAGCAATGGTTCCACAGAAAGGGCACAGCAGACATGTGGAGACTGTTTAAGGAGCAGTTGTTGCGAGTGATGTATAAATTTGTTCCTCTGAGACAGGTAAGAAGGGGTAAGATTAAGGAGCCTTGGATGACGGGTACAGAGGTGCTTCTTGTCAAAAAGAAAAAGGCAGCGTACGTAAGGTGGAGGAAGCAAGAGTCTAGCACAGCTTTAGAGGATCACAGGCTTGCCCGGAAGGAGCTCAAAAGTGGACTGAGGAGGGCCAGGAGGGGGCACGAAAAAGGCTTGGCGGGAAGGAGTAGGGAGAACCCAAAGGCATTTTACTCATACGTGAGGAATAAGAGAATGATCAGGGAGAAGGTAGGGCCAATCAGGGATAGCGTAGGGAACTTGTGTGTGGAGTCTGAGCAGATAGGGGAAGCCCTAAATGAGTCTATTGCTTCCGTTTTCAAGAAGGAAAGGGACCTTGTTGTGAATGAGAACTTTGAGGAGCAGGAAAACAGGCTTGAACAGATCAAGATTGAGGAAGTTGATGGGCTGGAAATTTTGGCAAACATTAAGATTAATAAGTCCCCAGGGCCAGAACAGATTTATCCTAGGTTGCTCCAGGAAGTGAGAAAGGAGGTTGCTAAGCCGCTGGCGAAGATCTTTGCTTCCTCACTCTCCACAGGAGTCGTACCGGAAGATTGGAGGGAGGCAAATGTTGTTCCTCTTTTCAAGAAAGGGAGTAGGGAAATCCCTGGAAATTATAGACCAGTCAGTCTTACGTCTGTGGTCAGCAAGGTTTTGGAAAGAATTCTAAGGGATAGGATTTATGACTATTTGGAAAAGCATAGCATGATTAAAGGGAGTCAGCATGGCTTTGTGAGGGGCAGGTCATGCCTTACAAATCTTATTGAGTTCTTTGAGGAAGTCACAAGACAGGTTGACGAGGGTCGAGCAGTGGATGTGGTGTACATGGACTTCAGCAAGGCATTTGATAAGGTTCCCTACGGCAGGCTCATTCATAAAGTCAGGAGGTATGGGATACAGGGTGATTTGGCTGTCTGGATTCAGAATTGGTTGGCTGACAGGAGGCAGAGAGTGGTTGTAGATGGTAAGTATTCTGCCTGGAGGTCAGTGATGAGTGGTGTCCCGCTGGGCTCTGTTCTTGGGCCTCTGCTCTTTGTAGTTTTTATAAATGACTCGGATGAGGAGGTTGAGGGGTGGGTTAGTATGTTTGCTGATGACACAAAGGTTGGAAGTGCCGTTGATAGTATCGAGGGCTATTGCCGGCTTCAGCGAGACATTGACAGAATGCAGAGCTGTGCTGAGAAATGGCAGATGGAGTTCAACCTGGATAAATGCGAAGTGAGGCATTTTGGAAGGTCGAACTTAAACGCTGAATATAGGATTAAAGGCAGGATTCTTGGCAGTGTGGAGGAACAGCGGGATCTTGGTGTTCAAGTGCATAGCTCCCTCAAAGTTGTCACCCAGGATAAGGTTATTAAGAAAGCACATGGTGTTTTGGCTTTCATTAGAAGGGGGATCGCGTTTAAGAGCCGCGAGGTTATGGTGCAGCTCTACAAAACCCTGGTGAGACCACATTTGGAATATTGTGTCCAGTTCTGGTCGCCCTATTATAGGAAAGATATGGAGGCTTTGGAGACAGTGCAAAAGAGGTTTACCAGGATGTCGCCTGGACTGGAGGGCTTGTCTTACGAGGAGAGGTTGACTGAGCTCAGACTTTTCTGTCTGGAGAGAAGGAGGAAGAGAGGCAACCTGATTGAGGTGTACAAGGTAATGAGAGGCATGGATAGAGTCGATAGCCAGAGACTTTTCCCCAGGGCAGGATTGACTGCCACGAGGGGTCATAGTTTTAAGGTGTTAGGAGGAAGGTATAGAGGAGACGTCAGAGGGAGGTTCTTCACCCAGAGAGTTGTGAGCGCATGGAATAGTTTACCAGTGGTAGTCGTGGAAGCAGAGTCATTAGTGACATTTAAGTGACTGCTGGACATGCACATGGACAGCAGTGAATTGAGGGGAATGTAAGTTAGGTTACTTTATTTTTGGATTAGGATTATTCCATGGGACAACATCGTGGGCCGAAGGGCCTGTACTGTGCTGTACTTTTCTATGTTCTATGTTCTATGTTCTAAAGAGAGAGAGAGGACGGTTGGGGCTGGAGAAGGCAGGTGGGCTGGTGGTAAGTGAGTGCAGGTAGGGAGTGGTGGGAATTGGGCAACACTTTTCAGTCGCAAACCACTTCAAATTCCCCTCCCGTTCCCTGGGTGACATGTCCATCCTGGGCCTCCTCCAGTGTCACAACGATGTCACCTGGAAACTGGAAGAGCAGAACCTCATATTCTGCCTCGGGAGCCTACAGCCCAATGGCCTAAATGTGGACTTTAATGGTTTGAAAATCTCCCCACCCCTGGCCTCATCCCATGACCAACCCTCCCTTCTCATCCCCACCTCCTTGACCAGTCAGTCTTTTCTCCCATCTATGTGATCCTTCTACCTCACTGACAATCCCCACCACTGCCTAACTGCATTCACTTATCACCATCCCGCCTACCTTCCTCAGCCACACCCCTCCTCTCTCTATTTATTTCTGAGCTCTCTTCACCCTTCTCCCATTTCTGAAGAAGGGTCCTAAGCCGAAACGTCAGCTTTTCTGCTCCTCTGATGCTGCCTGGCCTGCTGTGTTCCTCCAGCTCCACAGTGTGTTATCTCTGACTCCAGCATCCGCAGTTCTTACTATCTCTGAATAATGTAGAATGTTTGGGTGGGCTCAATGAGCTATATAACCTCACTGTTCCCTTGTTTTAATCAATGATGTAAATGACGGGAGCAAAGGCTTCTGTAGCTAAGTTTACAGATGACACAAAGATAGATAGGAAAGTGAAGAGGATATAACAAGGATGCATACAGATACAGATTGAGTGAGTGTGTAAAAACAAATGGAGGTGATATGTGGGAAAATGTGAAATTGTTCACTTTAGTTGGAAAAATAAAAAAGCAGACTATAATCTGAATGGAGATAGACCACAGAATTCCAAAGTTCGGAGGGATAAGGATGTTCTCGTGCATTGTCACAAATATTACTATGCAGGAACAACTTGAAATTAAGAAAACTAATCAGACGCTATTCTTTCAGAGATAATGGGAACTGCAGATGCTGGAGAATCCGAGATAACAAAGTGTGGATAATAAAGTGTGACGCTGGATGAACACAGCAGGCCAAGCAGCATCTCGGGAGCACAAAAGCTGACGTTTCGGGCCTAGACCCTTCATCAGAGTGTGGAGCTGGATGAACACGTTCTTATTCTTTGTTAGGAGAGGAATCAGGCATAGAAGTTTCAGTCGAAAACAGAAGTTGCTGGAAAAGCTTAGCAGGTCTGGACCTGAAACATTAACTCTGATTTTTCTTCACTGATGCTGTCAGACCTGCTGAGCTTTTCCAGCAACTTCTATTTTTGTTCCTGATTTATAGCATCTGCCATTCTTTCAGTTTTTATACAGAATTTATGCTTCAGTTATTTGGAACAGGATGAAATAGAATGGTGGTTTGGTGAAGTCTGTTTACCTGAAACGTTGCTATGGCTTTCTTTATTGGTGTGGTCACTTGTTCATCTGTCCTATTGACTTCCTCTTCTATCTCATCAAATGTTGGCATATTAAGATAAGTAACATCTGTGAAAATCAGAACAGAATGAATGCTGATAGTTAGGTCACTAAATTTCTGGATAATATTCCTAATTTCAGGTTTGAGAAATGAATTTTTGACTAGAATTTTACATTTAGATTTCCCTGTAAAAGCGAAGCTACTGTGTTCAACAAACTCATCCCTTTCATAGAGAAGCAAGTCATAAAATTGAAACAAAAACAGAAATTGCTGGAGAAACTCTATGGAGGGAAAGCAGAGTTAATGGTTCAAGTCCAATAACCCTTCTACTGAGCTACTGCAGTTAGGAAGAGGGTAGTATTTATAGCTAAAGATGGGGTGGGGTTGGGGTAAAGGAATAAATGGCAGGTACAGAGGGAGCACTCAGAAAGAGTACAGTAGTTGGGCAGTTGAAAGGGTGGATAATTGTGAGTCAGGAGTAAGGAAAGCTGATAATAGAGACAATTAGTGTGTGGAAATGGGTTGGCTGTGATGAAAGCAACACGTGATGACAGGGTTGTGCGTGGATAAAGGACATGAAAGGAGATATTCAGGCCCTAAAATTATTTAACTTGATAGTGAGTCCTGAAGATTGCAATGTCACCAAACAGAAAACAAGGTGTTTTTCCTCCTGCTAACACTGAGCCCAGGACAAGCTGGAAGAACAACATGTCGTATTTGGTGGTAAGCTTTCTTATTGAACCACTGCAGTCCTTGTGCTGTAGCTAGATCACAATGCCATTAGGGAAGCATTGAGGTAACTGAGGAAGTACCAAAGCACAACTTGAGCTCAACTTGCCTGTATCTCTTGGGCTGTCTGATGGACTTCTATTTCCTCCCTGCTGCTTGACCTTAACATATGGTGTGACCACCTCTCTGAATTCATTATACATGTATTTCTCTGCCTTACAGATGCACCTCATTGACACTATCCACTGGTCGAGCACTGAAACTTGGAGCCATAAGACCATAAGAAATAGGAACTGGAACAGGTTGTTCAACTCTCCAAGCTTGCTCTGCCATTCAACAGGATGGTGGCTGATTCAACACTCTGCACATCCACTTTCCCGCACTTTCCCTATAACTTATGATTCCCCTACTGATCAAGATTCTATCTATCTGAGCCTTAAATATACAAAAGTTGTCTGTGGCGATGAATTCCAAAGTCTCTCAACCTCTGAGAGAAGAAATTCCTCCTCACCTCTGTCTTAACTTGCACACCTTAATTCTAAGACTGTACCCTTTTACTAATTCTGAGACTCTTCCATGAGGGGAAACATCCTCTTGGCATTTACCCTTTCACATCCCTCAAGAATCCTACATGTTTCAATTTGATACTTCCTGTACAAAAGCTCATTGAGGTCTTGAGAAGTCTTTACAACTCCCCTCATGTCTTTTCCCTTGATCAAGCTTCCCAGCCTTAGCTCATATTTTTCACATTATTTTACTTACATTAACTTTTCTCTAGTACTATTAACAATATTCTGGAGATTAGTAGAAACTAACAAGTCTTTGCTTTCACTCATCAATCACATATGCTAGGTCCAAAATTTATATTTTTAAAAAAATTCTGGAGTTGAAGCGCGGTCTCTAAGAACACCTGCTCAACAACTAAGTAAAAGTGACTGCCCAATTCTCTCTATTTCTAGGGGGGGGGGGGGGGGGTGGTGTGTGTGTGTGTGTGTGTGTGTGTGTGTGTGTGTGTACATGCGTGTGTAGTGTGGGTGGGTGGGTGGGAAAGGAGGCAGGCTTGGTGGTGGAGAAGTGGAGACCTGAAGAGCATGCCTATTGGAGTGACAAGGTGGGTGGAAAACATAACTTCAGGCTTCAGGGCTGTGTTAAGCTTGTAATTAGTGCAGAAGGATGTGGGCCCAGCTATTTGCAATCTGCATCAAATAGTCAGATGAAGGAAATGAATTCAATTAATTTATTTACTGTCAATACAAAGCTAGGTGCCAAGGTTCGAGAGTAAAGAGGGGGATGTGAAAAGGTTACAAAATGGGACCTAGGCAGATAAATAAGTGGGCAAGAAGTTGGTAGATGGAGTACAACACTTCATGCGGCAGGTTGAGTGTCTTTGGAATTCTCTACTTCAGACAGCTGTGAATGCTCAGTATTTGAGCGTTTTCAAGTCAGAGATTGACAGATGTTTGGATACTAAGGGAATCGATGACAAATGGGATAGTGTGGAAATGTGAAATTGATGCAGCTTATCAACCAGAATCTGACTGAATGATGAAGCAGGTTCAAGGGACTGAATGGCCTGCTCCTGGTGCTTGATAATTACTTGCCTTGTTCATTAGCTTCTTCTTCATCTTTATGTTCTTTTTCCTGAAAGAAAACAGAGGAATTCCTGATATTATTCTGTTTGTATACTATCTATATCTTTCAACAATCATGGAATTGTAAGTTTGCTGCAGTGTGTGGTGGCTCGTTGGAATAATGTTCTAATGCAGCTTCGTTTGTGGGTGTTGGGATGGTTGCTCCTGTAGTTCAGTATTTGGTCCGTGTGTGTTGTTTTCCTGGAGACGCTGGTTTGAAGTTCCCCATTGGCTGTTCGCTCTACTGTGACATCGAGGAATGGCAGTTTGTTGTTGTTTTCCTCCTCTTTTGTGAATGTTATGCCAGTAAAGGGTATTATTGATGGTCTTGAATGTTTCCTCTAATTTGTTTTGTTTAGTGATGACAAAGGTGTCATCCACGTAGCGGACCCAAAGTTTGGGTTGGATGATTGGCAGAGCTGTTTGTTCGAGTCTCTGCATTACTGCCTCTGCTAAGAACCCTGGTATCGGAGATCCAGCTCTCCAGGTCTACAGACCAGTGTCTACAGGAAAACAACGCATACGGACCAAATACTGAACTATAGAAGCAACCATCCCAACACCCACAAACGAAACAGCATTAGAACATTATTCCAACGAGCCACCACACACTGCAGCACAGAGGAACTATGAAGAGCAGAAGAAAATCACCTATACAGCGTATTCAAAAAGAACGGATACCCAATGAACATTGTCCGCCGATTTCTCAGCAACAAACCCAAACAAACAGACAAAACGGGCTCAGAAACCATAACCACTCTCCCCTACATCAAAGACATTTCCGAAATGACTGCCAGACTACTCGGACCTCTTGGCATCAGGGTAGCCCACAAACCTACCAACACACTAAAACAGCAGCTAATGAACTTAAAAGACAACAAGCAAAACGAACATCATCTACAAAATACCTTACAAGAACTGTGACAAACACGACATTGGACAAACTGGCAGAAAGCTAGCCACCAGGATACATGAACATCAACTAGCCACAAAACGACATGACCCACTATCACTCGTATCCTTACATACAGGTAGGAAGGACACCACTTTGATTGGGACAACACATCCATCCTAGGACAAGCCAAACAGAGACACGCACGAGAATTCCTAGAAGCATGGCATTCCAACTGGAACTCCATCAACAAACACATTGATTTGGAGCCCATCTACCACCCTCTGAGAAAAAGAACAGGAAATAACATCACCAATGCAGGAAATGACATCACCAACCCAAAGGAACCCACACAGATAAAATGAAAGTGGGACATAACACCAGCGCTTCATCGGAGGCTCACTGATGATTTTGCCCAGAATGGTGACGAAACATCTGAAAACTAACCTTCCAGCTCAGCGAGCAAACTCACATCCAGAAACTCAACCTGAGCTACAAATCTTCTCAAAACTCGCTAACTCATATTCTATGAGGTCCACCTGGTTGACCTCATTACAATCACTACATTCCTGACACTCTAAGTCCAGGGATTTCCCTTGTAGCCTCGCCTGGGGTACTTTTGCACTGGGTCCAATTGCTCCAACTCAGCTTCACATACGGGCAACATGTACCAGACTTTAGCCTGCCTCTTGGGCTCAGAGTGTCTCGGAAGAAATTCACTCTCTTTTTTAGGTGCTATTGGAGTTGAGGTTGTGACATCCACCGGTGTCCATCTCAAACTCTGAGGTTTCTTCAATGTTGCAAAGAAGGGGAGAACCCATGGGTTCTAACAGCCTTTCCAGGTGGTTTGGGGGGCTGTGTATGTTTTTCACCAGCCCTGTTTACAGGTTCGCAGCTTTCATGTGGTCCATGTGCTTGTTCAGGACACCTCACCTACCCAACTTGGTATGTCACGGGGCCTGACCTCACATTCACCATGCCTCCTACCCATGCAGGGCTATTTCTGTGGTTTTGGCACCAAGCTTCATCCCCCGAAGTAAACTGACTCTCTTGTTTAGTGGAGTCTTGTGCCTGACATTGGCATTCCTGATCCCATTTCACCTTCCCAACCAGGTCCAGGAAGATCATATTTAATCTGGTGGAGTCTTCTCCACATTAGCAACATGGCTGGAGCTATCCCTGTGGTGTGGTCTGATAATCAAATAGGAACCAGGGCAGTCAGTGAAATTCTAGGCCAATTATTTAAGCCTGTTTTCAAAGTTTGGACTGCTCTTTCTGCCAGACCATTGGACAATGGATGTTATGGATGATGGCTAGCTATGTGACCAGCACTTTCAGGGAGCTCGTATATTGCAAAAGATGCTCACAACTTTTCAACTGTTGTCCCCATGTTTCACAAATGAACTCTATGCATCTTTAATTGGGTGTCCATAATGACCAAGAACATTGGGCTCATGAAACAGCTGACATAGTTGATGTGTGACTGAGTTCAGGGTTTGCCCTGGCATTTCCATGAATGTGGGAGAGCTGCTAGCAGCAATTTTTGTCCTTGTTGGCACTCTGGGCGCTGCCCCACTGCAGTGACTCATCTGCATTTAATCCTTGTCACCAGACATAACTTCTCATCAACATCTTCATTTTGGAAACCCCTGGATGATCCTGGTAGCATTCAGGCAATATCTGGCAGTGACCTTTACTGAGGACAAGCACTCTTGCTCACCATAATAAAATGTCATTCTCTACAGTGATCTGGTCTCACCAGGTACAGAAAGGTTTCAATTCTGGCTGTGATTGACCTTTAAGTCCCCCTATCACCACCAGCTATTTCAGTCTTGTCAGGGCGGGGTCTTTCTGTGTCCACAGTCTGATATTATCAATGGTCACCAGAAGGTTGTCCAGAAAGTTTAAAACCAGAACAGGCTCTTCCAGCGGCAGCACCATCACAAGTGTTTCAGCCAGTGGGAGGCAGCTCAAGGCATCCACATTTGCTTCTTGGCCTCCACGAGGCTGTTTCAACTTATAATTGTACACAGTCAGAATAAGAGCCCATCGCTGAATTCAACCTGAGACTATGGATGCCATCGTCGCGTTCTTTTTCAGAAGCCCTAACAAGGATTTGTGGTCTGTTACTATAACAAATTTATACCCATAAAGGTATTGGTGGAACTTTCTCACACCGAAGATAATGGCCAAGCCTTCCTACTTTGTCTGTGTGTATTTGTGCTCTGCATCAGCCAAAGTGCAGGAAGTATACACTATTGGGTGTTCCAGGTTAGCGACCCTAATCAGGGACCTCATCTTCTATGAGGCCCACATGGCTGACCTCATTACAATCACAACATTAGGTTTCTCCCATTAAAAAGAAAATAAATATTTATTGGAATCAAAATGTCATTATCTAATGACAAGAACAAAACACAAATTGCTAACTTATAACTCTATACTTAAACTGTATTCTGTTTTAAAATTTCTAAAGGGATGCAAACAGGCAAACACAGGAATGTGTAATGAGAATCTTTCTTAAAGAGATGTCCTATGCTGTTCCTCTTGTAGAGGGATGCTGTCACAGTGGTGTTGAAATGTCTCCTTCAGACTAGCAGTGGATAAATGGCTTTTGAGTTCTCCCTGGGTACTTTTTTAGAACATAGAACATAGAACATAGAACAGTACAGCACAGAACAGGCCCTTCAGCCCACGATGTTGTGCCGACCATTGATCCTCATGTATGCACCCTTAAATTTCTGTAACCATATGCATGTCCAGGAGTCTCTTAAATGACCCCAATGACCTTGCTTCCACAACTGCTGCTGGCAACGCATTCCATGCTCTCACAACTCTCTGTGTAAAGAACCTGCCTCTGACATCCCCTCTATACTTTCCACCAACCAGCTTAAAACTATGACCCCTCGTGCTAGCCATTTCTGCCCTGGGAAATAGTCTCTGGCTATCAACTCTATCTATGCCTCTCATTATCTTGTATACCTCAATTAGGTCCCCTCTCCTCCTCCTTTTCTCCAATGAAAAAAGTCCGAGCTCAGTCAACCTCTCTTCATAAGATAAGCCCTCCAGTCCAGGCAGTATCCTGGTAAACCTCCTCTGAACCCTCTCCAAAGCATCCACATCTTTCCTATAATAGGGCGACCAGAACTGGACTCAGTATTCCAAGTGCGGTCTAACCAAAGTTTTATAGAGCTGCAACAAGATCTCACGACTCTTAAACTCAATCCCCCTGCTAATGAAAGCCAAAACACCATCTGCTTTCTTAACAACCCTGTCCACTTGGGTGGCCATTTTAAGGAATCTATGTATCTGCACACCAAGATCCTTCTGTTCCTCCACACTGCCAAGAATCCTATCCTTAATCCTGTACTCAGCCTTCAAATTCGACCTTCCAAAATGCATCACCTCGCATTTATCCAGGTTGAACTCCATCTGCCACCTCTCAGCCCATCTCTGCATCCTGTCAATGTCCCGCTGCAGCCTACAACAGCCCTCTATACTGTCAATGACACCTCCAACCTTTGTGTCGTCTGCAAACTTGCTGACCCATCCTTCAATCCCCTCATCCAAGTCATTAATAAAAATTACAAACAGTAGAGGCCCAAGGACAGAGCCCTGTGGAACACCACTCACCACTGACTTCCAGGCAGAATATTTTCCTTCTACTACCACTCGCTGTCTTCTGTTGGCCAGCCAATTCTGTATCCAGACAGCTAGGTTCCCCTGTATCCCGTTCCTCCTGACCTTCTGAATGAGCCTACCATGGGGAACCTTATCAAATGCCTTACTGAAGTCCATATACACCACATCCACAGCTCGACCCTCATCAACTTTTCTACTCACAGTCTTTTAATGAGATAAAAGAATCATGAGTGGACAAATCAGGGCCCATACAGACCCAGGATGGCTTGTAGTTTTGCTTTCAGTTAGTTGAAGGTTTTTGTTGGCTGCTGAACTAAAAGTTTGAATTCCCAGCTGTTAGAATGAAATCTTACACAGAGAGACTTCCTCTTTAAAATCAAAAAGAGCAGATTGGTTCTTTCTTCTGAACTGAAGAGACTTGGCACGTCAGAATAGTAACTATTTTGCTGAATTGCCTTTTTTGCCAAAGTGTATGCTACCTATATTGAAAAAGCTGTTGATTATTCATCAAATAATGCATTATCTTGTCAGGTATTTCGGTAAAGTGATGCCACTTTTTTTCCTATTTTAACTGTGTTGTGAGAATAAAGTGTGTTTTGACTCAAGCCTAGGGGTGGACTGATTGAATCCATCTGGAACACAGCACCTTACAGTTGCCTTTAAATAAATACAAAAGGTAGGGTCTAGGCTAGCTCCTTACAATACTTTGGAGGGAAGTTAGGATCTGGTCTGGCCCATAACACAAAGCAGTATTTTTTTCTTTTTTATTCACTTTTAGTGCATGGTTATCCCTGGGCCAGTATTTATTGCCCATTCCTAGTTGCCCTTGAGAAGGTGGTGGTGAATTGCCTTCTTGAACCATTGCAATCCACGTACTGTAGGTAGACCCACAGTTCCCTCAGGGAGGGGATTCCAGGATTCTGGGCCAGAGACACTGAAGGAATGGCAATATGTTTCCAAGTCACGGAGTTTCCAAGTACGGGGAGAGTGCAGGGAAGTGGTGTTGAAATGCCCATCAGCAATGATTTAAATGGCGGAGTGGACTTGATGGGCCGAATGGCCTTACTTCCACTCCTATGTCTTATGGTCTTAAGTCAGGATGGTTAGTGGAGGGCAACTTTCAGGGGGTGGTGTTCCCAAGTATCTGCTGCCCTTCTCCTTCTAGATGGAAGTGGTTGTTGGTTTAGAAGAAACTATCTTTGGTGAATTTCTGCAGTGCACCTCGTAGATAGTACACACTGCTGCTACAGAGCGTCAACGGTGGAAGGAGTGGATGCTTGCAGATGTGGTTCCAATCAAGTGATTGATTTGTCTTGGATGGTGTTGAGCTTCTTGAGTGCCGTTAGAGCTTCACCCATCTAGGCAAGGAGTATTCCATCACACTCCTGACTTGTGCCTTGTGGATGGTGGACAGGCTTCAAACTACATAGTAGGCAGAAGTGGATTCAGTTGTAAGGAAAATTAGGGAAAAATGTTAAAAGAAGGGAGGGCTCAGCAGAGGTTATTAGAGTTTTCAGATTAAATAATAGGACAGACAGTTGGGAAAGGGTCAAGAATCTAACTCCAGGCACAGAAGATAAGGAAACAAATATGAGGAGGAGACAGTCAATGCAGGAGTCAGAATATTGCTCTTAAATGCAAAACATGAAACAAGGTCAATGAGCTTGTGGCCCAGAATGAAATTGACAGGTATAATTTTGTGGGTACCACAGAGATGTGGCTACAAGGGAATCAGGGCTGAGAACTAAATATCCAAGGGTACACAACCTATCGAAAGGCCAGGCCAAGGGGCAGAGGAAAGAGTGGGGTTGCCATGTCAGTAAGAAATGAAAATAAATTGTAAGCAAGAAGTGCTATAGAGTCAGAAGGTGTAGAATCTGTGTGCGTAGAGTTGAGGAACCACAAAGGAGAAAAAGCCCAGATGGGAATTGTGTACAGGCCTGTTATCAGTAGTCAGGATGTGGGGAAGAAAATAACCCTGAGATAGAAAAGGCATGTCAGAAATGCACTATTACATTTATCACGGGAGGGACTTAAGAATGCATAGGGGCTGAGAAAATCAGGCTGCCAACGGATCTCAAGAAAAGGAATTTGTGGAATGTCTATATGATATCATCTTGGAGAAGTTTGTGGTAGTGCCCACTGGGGAACAGGCGTTTCTGGATTTGCTGATGTATAATGAGGCAGACTTGATTATGGAGCTTGAGGTGATGGAACCCCTTGGGAATAGTGATCAGAAATATAATAGAATACACTCTGCAGATTGAGAGGGAGAATCTGGGGTCAGATGGTAATGGTATCACAGTTGAGTAAAGATAACTACAAAGATGTGAGGGAGAAGCAAGTCAGTTGACTAGAAGACAAGCCTTGCAGGGAAGGTGATACTGCAGCAATGGCAGGAGTTTCTGGGGGTAATTTGGGAGGCACAGCAGAAATTCATGCCAAGGATAAAGAAACAGATGTTGCCAGACATGTTGAACTTTTCCAGCAATTTCTGTTTTTGTTCCTGGTTTAGAGAAGCCACAGTTCTTTTGGTTTTTTAATCACGTGGACCAGATGGACTACACCCCAGGCTTCTGAAGGAGATAGCTGTGGAGATTGCAGAGGCATTGATGGTGATCTTTTAGAAATCACCCAAGTCAGGGATGGTCTCAGAGGTCTGGAAAATGGCTAATGCATCACACCTGTTTAACAGGAAGGAAGGCAGAAGATGGGACACTATAGGCTTGATAGCCTGACATTGGTCATTGATAAGATTTTAGAGCTGATTATTAGGGATGAGATTGCAGAGTACTTGGAAGCGCACAGTAAAACCACATTGAGTCAGCACAGCTTTGTCAAGGAAAGGTCATGCATGCCTGAAAAATCTTTTAGAATTCAGTGAGGAGGTAATGAGAAAGTTAGACAGAGGACAGCCAGTGGCTGTGATCTGCTTGGATTCCCTGAAGGCCTTTGAAAAGATGCCACACAGGAGGCTGCTAAATAAGATAAGAGCCCATGGTGTTAGAGAAAAGGTACTGGCATGGATAGAGGATTGGCTGACTGGCAGAAGGCAGAGAACAGGGATAAAAGGATCTGGTTAAAGGGATTTTATTGGAGATGATCATTGCCTAGCATTTGTGTGGCGCAAATAAAGGGATCTTAGCCAGTCACTAATGGAGTCCTGCGAGGGTCAGTGTTGGGACCAGAAACTATTCACATTATTTATTAATGAAATGAACGAAAGAACTGAGTGCATTATTGCTTGGTGAACAGATGGCAGAAAGATAGGTGGAGGAACAGATCATATTGAGGATGCAGGGATGCTGCAGAAGGACTTGAACAAGCCCAGAGAGTTAGCAGAGAAGTGCAGGTGGAATATGAAGTGGGAAATGAGGTTATGCACTTTAGTAAGAAGAACAGAGGAAATAGACTATTTTCTAAATGAAAGCTCAGTTGGCAAATAGAAAGGCAAACACAATATTAGCATTCATTTAACGAGGGCTGGAATACAAGACCAGAGATGTACTACTGAGGATATATAAGGCTCTGGTCAGACTGCATCTAGAACATTGTGAGCAGTTTCCCTTATGTAAGGAAGGATATGCCGGCTTTGGAGGGTGTCCAGAAGAGGTATACAAGAATGAGCTCTGAGGGAGAGTCACTTGACCTGAAATGGCAACTCTTCAGCAAGAGGGTGGTTACTCTATGGAATTCATTGCCACAGAAGGCTGTGGAGACCAAGTCATTGAGTGTGCTTAAGACAGAGATAGATAGATACTTGATTAGTAAGGGGATCAAGGATTACAGGAAGAAGGCAGGAGAATGGGATTGAGAAACAATCAGGCATGGCTGAATGGCAGAGTAAACATGATGGACTGAATGGTCTAATTCTGCACCTACATTGTATGGTCTTGTGGTCTTATGGGATTCAGGAGGTGCGTTACTCACCACAGTATTCCTAGCCTCTGATTTGCTCCAGTAGCCAGTGTTTATGTGGTTAGTCCAGTTGAATTTCTGGTCATGGTAAGCTCAAGGGCATTGATGGAGGGGTATTCTGTGATGGTAACACCATTGAATATCAAGGGATGTTGGATAGATTATCTCTTATTGAGGATGATCATTGCCTGGCATTTGTGCGGCACGAATATTACTTGCCATTTATCAGTCCAAGCCTGGATATTGTCCAGATCATGTTGCATTTCAATATTGGCTGGCACTGAATACTATGCAATCATCAGGGAACATCCCCACTTTTGACCTTAAGATGGAGGGAAGGTCATAGGTGAAGCAGCTAAAGAAGGTTGGGCCAAGGACACCACCCTGAGGTGTCCTGGAGCTGAGATGACTGACCTCCTACAACCAGAATTATTTCCCTCTGTGCCAGTATGCTCCAACCAGCAGAAAGTCTGTCCCCTAATACTCACCAATTCCAGTTTTTCTAGAGCTCCTTGATTCCACACTTGATCGCATGCAGTCTTGACGTCAGGGGTTGTCACTCTCTCCTCAGCCTCTGGAATTCAACTCTTTTGTCTGTGTTTGAACCGAGGCTATAACGAGGTCAGGAGCTGAGCGGCCCTGGTGGAACCCAGACTGACGTCACTGAGCAGGTTATTGCTGAGCAGGTGCTGCTTGATAGCTCTGTTACTGACACCTTCCATCACTTTACTGATGATCAAGAGGAGACTGATGTGGCCGGTTGGATTTGTCCTGCTTTTTGTGCACAGGACATACCTGAGCAATTTTCCATAGTGTGGGGTAAACACCAGGATTGTAACTCTACTGGAACAGCTCGGATAGAGGAGTGGGAAGATCAGAGAGCAAGTCTTCAATAATATTTCTGGAATTTTGTCAGGTCCATAGCCTTTGCAGTATGCCTTATCTTGACATCATGTGGGATGAATTGAATTGGCTGAAGATTGGCATTTGTGGGGAGGCGATGGCCTAGTGGTATTATTGCTGGACTGTTAATCCAGAGACCCAGATAATGTTCTGGGGACCTGCATTCGAATCCTGCCGTGGAATTTGACTTCAATAAAACCCTGGAATTAAGAGTCTAATGATGACCATAAATCCATTGCCAAATGACAGAAGAACCCATTTGGTTCACTGATAGTGCTGTTAATGAGGCTTACGGTGTGTTAGGTTTTATTGGTAGAGGGATTGAATTCCGGAGCCGTGATGTCATGATGCAACTGTACAAAACGCTAGTGCGGCCTCATATGGAATATTGCGTGCAGTTCTGGTCGCCCCATTACAGGAAGGATGTGGAAACATTGGAAAAGGTCCAGAGGAGATTTACCAGGATGTTGCCTGATCTGGAGCAAAGGTCTTATGAAGAAAGGTTGAGGGACTTGGGTCTGTTCTCATTGGAGAGAAAGAGGCTAATAGGGGATTTAATAGAGACATACAAGATGATCAGAGGATTCGATAGGGTGAGAGTCCTTTTCCAAGGATGATGACTTCAGCTTGTACAAGGGGGCATAGCTACAAATTGAGGGGTGATAGATTTAAGACAGATGTCAGAGGCAGGTTCTTTACTCATAGAGTGGTAAGGACGTGGAATGCCCTGCCTGCCAATGTAGTTAACTCAGCCACATTAGGAGCATTTAAACAGTCCTTGGATAAGCATCTGGATAATGATGGGATAGTTTAGGGGGAGGGGCTTAGATTAGTTCACAGGTCGGCGCAACATCGAGGGCCGAAGGGCCTGTTCTGCGCTGTACTGTTCTATGTTCTATATTCTAATGTCCTTTAGGAAAGGAAACTGCCATCCTTACCTGGTCTGGCCTACACGTGGCTCTAGACCCACAGCACTGTGGCTGACTCTTAACTACCCTCTGGGCAATTAGGGATGGGCAATAAATGCTGCCTAGCCAGTGACATCCTCATCCCGTGAATGAATCAAGAAGAAAAAAGGTTTGTGATGCTGAGGGCTACTGGAGAAGGCCGAGAATGATCAACAACTCAGTCATGCATTCATACACTTGGTATTACAGGTGCGGAAAGGAAAAAAAATCAGAAAAGCACAGACTGACACTAGACTGGATCACAAATATTAACCAGTCGCTTTCTTTTGGTTTTCTTCTGACTCATGATTCTTTGCTCATGACACAAGTTTGTAGATACAACTATTCTCCACCTTTTATTCTCTGGTTGATAATTTGTCCTTTCATTGCATCTGAATATGGTTTTAACCTTTTCCTTTTAACAAGGGAATTTACCAACGGCAGCTTGAAAGGGAGAAACTGGAATCAGCCGTAACAATTGTTATGATTGAGTAAAGTTAACTTCAAAAACAAGAGGAATGGGCCAGTCAGACTTGATTGGAAGGGAAGCCTAGCACGGAAAACAATGGAGCAGTAATTGCAGGAGTTACTGGAGTTTTCAGAAGGGACAGCAAAATTCAACCCAAGGAATAAGAAATTTGTTAAGGGGAGAGTGGCTGAGAAGAAGAGTCAGGGGCAGCATTATTGCTGAAGAAAAAGCATACAATGTGATGAAGATTATTGTGAAGGCAAATGATTGGTAAGGCTTTAAAAAAGCAGCAGATGACAACTAAAAACTAATGGGGTGGGAGGTAGCAGTGAGATGAAATATGAGGGTAAGCGAGCTAGTAATATAAAAACAGATTGCAAGAGTTTCACAAAGGGCATTGTGGGTCTACCTACAGTACATAGAACATAGAACATTACAGCACAGAACAGGCCCTTCGGCCCTCGATGTTGTGCTGACCTATCATACCGATCTCAAGCCCATCTAACCTACACTATTCCATCTACGTCCATATGCTTGTCCAATGATGACTTAAATGTACCTAAAGTTGGCAAATCTACTACCATTGCAGGCAAAGCGTTCCATTCCCTTACTACTCTCTGAATAAAGAAACTACCTCTGACATCTGTCCTATATCTTTCACCCCTCAATTTAAAGCTATGCCCCCTCGTGCTCGCCGTCACCATCCTAGGAAAAAGGCTCTCCCTATCCACCCTATCTAACCCTCTGATTATTTTATATGTTTCAATTAAGTCACCTCTCAACCTTCTTCTCTCTAATGAAAATGGCCTCAAGTCCCTCAGCCTTTCCTCGTAAGACCTTCCCTCCATACCAGGCAACATCCTAGTAAATCTCCTCTGCACCCTTTCCAAAGCTTCCACATCCTTCTTATAATGCGGTGACCAGAACTGTACACAATACTCCAAGTGCGGCCATACCAGAGTTTTGTACAGCTTCACCATAACCTCTTGGTTCTGGTACTCGATCCCTCTATTAATAAAAGCTAAAACACTACATGCCTTCTTAACAGCCCTGTCAACCTGGGTGGCAACTTTCAAGGATCTGTGTACATGGACACCGAGATCTCTCTGCTCATCTACACTAATAAGAATCTTACCATTAGCCCTGTACTTTGCCTTCTGGTTACTCCTACCAAAGTGCATCACCTCACACTTGTCTGCATTAAACTCCATTTGCCACATCTCAGCCCAGCTCTGCAGCTTATCTATGTCTCTCTGCAACCTACAGCATCCTTCGTCACTATCCACAACTCCACCGACCTTAGAGTCATCTGCAAATTTACTAACCCATTCTTCTACGCCCTCATCCGGGTCATTTATAAAAATGACAAACAGCAGTGGACCCAACACCAATCCTTGCGGTACACCACTAGTAACTGCTCTCCAGGATGAACATTTCCCATCAACTACCACCCTCTGTCTTCTTTCAGCAAGCCAATTTCCGATCCAAACTGCTATATCTCCCACAATTCCATTCCTCCGCATTTAGCCTATTGTGGGGAACCTTATCGAACGCCTTGCTGAAATCCATATACACCACATCAACCGGTTTACTCTCATCTACCTGTTTGGTCACCTTCTCAAAGAACTCAATAACGTTTGTGAGGCACGACTTTCCCTTCACAAAACCGTGCTGACTACCCCTAATCAATTTATTCTTTTCTAGATGATCATAAATCCTATCCCTTATAACCTTTTCCAACACTTTACCAACAACTGATGTAAGGCTCACTGGTCTATAATTACCAGGGTTGTCTCTACTCCCCTTCTTGAACAGGGGAACCACATTTGCTATCCTCCAGTCATCTGGCACTATTCCTGTAGACAATGACGAGTTAAAGATCAATGCCAAAGGTTCGGCAATCTCCTCCCTGGCTTCCCAGAGGATCCAAGTAGTGTGCCTTATCAAATGGTCTCTTTGTCATCCTATGCCTTTCAATGATCTATGCATGTATACACACAGATCCCTCTGTTCCTACACCCTCTTTCAGACTGTACCACCTACTTTTTCAGTGTTAATTCAATCAAAATGCATCATCTCACACTTCTCTACTCTGAATCCCATCTGCCACCTGCCTGCCCACTCGATCAACTTGTCAATGTTCTTTTGGCGTTCTACATTGTTCTTCTTCACAGTTTACAATTCTACTAAATTTGGTGTCATCTGTAAACTTTAAAATTGTCCCTTGAGCACCACGATTCAGATCATTAATATATATCAGGACAAACAAGGGCCCCATTACCGATCCCTGGGAACTCCACTACAAACTGTCCTCCAACCTGAAAAATATTGCCCATCACTCTCTGCTTCCTATCACTGAGTTAATTTTATACCAACGTTGCCTCTGTCCCTTTTATCCTATAACCTACAATCTATAACTTTCCTCACCAATCTGTTGTGTGGCACTGAATCAGACACCTTCTGGAAGTATGCAACATGTGCACTACATCGACAACGTGACCCTTGAGTCTTTCTGTTGCCTCTTCAAAAAACTCCAGCAAGTTAGCTTAACACGTTTTCCCTTTAGAAATCCATGCTGGCTCTTCCTAACCAGCCCACCTTTTTCCATATCATTACTAATTCTATCCTAAATAATTGGTTCTAGAAATTTCCCCACCACAAATGTTAAATTGTAAATTAGTCCATAATTGCTGGGATTATCCTTACAATCTGCCCTGAACAATGCCATAATGTTTGCAATTCTCTTGTCTTCTGACACGTCCCCAAGTCTAGGGAAGACTGAAAGATCATAGTCAGTGACGCCCACAGTTTCTACCCTCACTTCCTTCAAAATCCCAGTGCCTTTAAGTACCAAAAGCCTGTCCAAGAGTCTTTCCTTCTTCATTCTGAATGCTTCTAGTGTCAGAGGTTCCTCCTTAGTCAACATAGCCTGTACAACAATCCTCCTTTTTTGCAAAGATGGATGCTAAATATTTATTTAACCCCTGAGTCATGACCCTGCCTCCATGCGTAAATCCCCTTTTGGTCTATGATTGGCCCTACTCCTGCTTTAGCCACTCTCTTACATACCTATAGAAAACTTTGGAATTTCCTTTTATGTTAGCTGCTAATCTATTCTCATAGTTCTTTGCTTCTCTTATCTGCTTTTCCATTTCCCCATACACCTTTGATATTCCTGTTGCTTCTCAATTGTATCTTCTGCCTTACACTTGTCATAAGCAAACTTTTTCTTTCTAATGTTAATTTATACCTCCTTTGTCATTCAGGGATTCTGGATTGCTTAGCCTACTTTTTCCACAGTAGGAATATACCTCGACTGTACCCGAACCATCTGCTCTTTGAAGGTGGCCCATTGTTTTGTTATTGCTTTTCCTGCCAAATAATCCTTCTCACCTCAGTTCTTGCATCATTAAATTTAGCACTCTGCCAATTGAAGTAACGATGTCAGAGGTGAACCAGGCTTAACCTAAATTTAAAGGATATGGGCCCTAAAATATAGAGGAAGAAAAGAGAGATAATGTGCTTTAAGGAGTGAGGTTGACCAGCAGTGCTGGAGAAAGATGAGACAGGAGACCAAGAAGGATTATGAGAAATCCAAGGACACATTTAGATTCTGCACATGAAAAGGCACAATGTTTGGTGAATAAGGTTAGTTGTTACAGGCACAAATTACCATATTGGAATATGACATAGTAGTTTCCGATTCTGGTGATCTGCCTTCAGGAAGGATGCGAAAGAACTTGAGAGGATGCAGGGGAGATTTATCAGAACGGTTTCAGTGGTGAAGAATGTTAACAGTAATTTTATGATGGAGAAGCTGGGCAGTTATCCCTGGAACAAAGGGCTTGAGGGAAGATTTGATGGGGGTGTACAAAATTCTTACTAATTTAGTTAAGGTAGACAGGGAAAAGCTGCTCCCATAGTTAATCATGGAAGCACGAGGAACACAGATATAAGATTTGAGCAAGATGTAAGGGGAGCTGTAAGGAAAATCTTCCTTTGTTCAATAAATGATAATAGACTGGAACTCACATCCAAACAGGATGGTGAAACCAGAGAAAATCAATAATTTCAAAGGGAAATTGGCAAAGCACCTGAGAGAAATAAAGTTGCAGAGCTACATGGATTGATTAGATTAGATTAGATTCCCTACAGCGTGGAAACAGGCCCTTCGGCCCAACAAGTCCACACCACCACTTGAATCATCCCACTCAGACCCCTCCCCCTATAACCCACCCACCCCTGAACACTACAGACAATTTAGCATGGCCGATCCACCTAACCTGCACATCTTTGGACTGTGGGAGAAAACCACGGCAGACGCAGGGAGAATGTGCAAACTCTGCACAGACAGTTACGCGAGGCTGGAATTGAACCCGGGTCCCTGACACTGTGAGGCTACAGTGCTAACCACTTTGCCACCGTGCTGCCCACAACTGGGGGCATGGATGGACCTAGAATTTTCTGAAGAAAACGAGAGTGGGCTCAATCAACAGAATTGTCTCCTGCTGTGCCATAATGTTCAATGAGATGAGCAAAAAGAAATTGAAGAGCAAATCAGGCTGAAGTTATCAAATTGTAAGGGCCATTTTCCAGGCCTGTAGCCATATACTGGCTGGGGCTATAAGTTAAACAATTAAATTGCAGACTTCAGAGATTGCTAACTTTCATTCTGTTAGCCTGAGCTGAAATCAAATCTAAGTCAGAGATGACTAGCCAGCCTAGTCTCTCAATATAACTGGTACAGTGGTTGCAATGCCTTCACACACAGTGTAATATTTAACAAAGGTTTTCAAAGCCAATGCCCTTTAAGCATCATTTTTGATGTAAGGAAATTAACAACAGCACTTTACCTTCATCTCCTCCAGTGACGCATAATACTTTGACCACCAATCCAGCTCTTCAGGCTCAATCTTTTCCTCATATTCTTCCGGTTCATCTTTTAGTAATTTTGTTTTCAGTGGCAGCTTCTTCATTGGTGTCTGGCAGAAAAGCAAAGGAGGCCTGCTCAAATGGTTTCCCGTTCCTCAATTCAGTCTAGTTCCATAACAATAGAAGCTGTCCCAAACCCACTGTTCCTACCATCAAAAGGTCAAGGGCAGCAGATACACGGGAACACCACCCCCTGCAAGTTCCCCTCCAAGTCACTCACCATCCTGACTTGAAAAGAAAGGTCCTTCCTGGGTCAAAATCCTAAAATTCCCTCCCTATCAGCATTGCGCATCTATCTACAGCAGTTCAAGAAGGCAGATCACCACCACTTTCTCATGGGGCAAATGGAATAGGCAATAAATGTTCGCCCAGCCAGCGATGCCTGAATTCCATCATAGAACATAGAACATTACAGCACAGTACAGGCCCTTCGGCCCTCGATGTTGTGCCGACCTGTCATACCGATCTCAAGCCCGTCTAACCTACACTATTCCATCTACGTCCATATGCTTATCCAATGACGACTTAAATGTACCTAAAGTTGGCAAATCTACTACCGTTGCAGGCAAAGCGTTCCATTCCCTTACTACTCTCTGAGTAAAGAAACTACCTCTGACATCTGTCCTATATCTTTCACCCCTCAATTTAAAGCTATGCCCCCTCGTGCTCGCCGTCACCATCCTAGGAAAAAGGCTCTCCCTATCCATCCTATCTAACCCTCTGATTATTTTATATATTTCAGTTAAGTCACCTCTCAACTTTCTTCTCTCTAATGAAAACAGCCTCAAGTCCCTCAGCCTTTCCTCGTAAGACCTTCCCTCCATACCAGGCAACATCCTAGTAAATCTCCTCTGCACCCTTTCCAAAGCTTCCACATCCTTCTTATAATGCGGTGGCCAGAACTGTACGCAATACTCCAAGTGCGGCCGCACCAGAGTTTTGTACAGCCTCTCCATAACCTCTTGGTTCCGGAATTCACTCCCTCTATTAATAAAAGCTAAAACACTGTATGCCTTCTTAACAGCCCTGTCAACCTGGGTGGCAACTTTCAAGGATAAGAATAAAGCAAAATAATGTGGATGCCAGAAATCTGAAATAAAAACAGCTGGAGTTGGAAATAATCAGCAGATCAGGCAAGATCTGTGGACAGGAACAGGGTTATGCTTAAGGCTACTTTTGCTGTGCAGTATTCTCAAGGGAGAAGCTTGTGCTTTCGCTGGTGAATGAGATTGCTTGGAGTGTCCACGTGTGCATGTTCACAGCTCTAAGGTTTGAATACACTTTCAGATTTCAGTTATATTCTTCAGCTTATTTTTGAATATATAATTTAAACTATTTTCTTTTAAAGAGTGGGCATGGACAAAGAGATCAAATTGGAGGGGTGAGCAAGATCAGTGTGGTGGAAAGATCGGGCAAAGGGGAGAGATTAGGCATATTGGAGAAATCAGGTGGTGGGGTAGATTTGGACAGTGAGGAGAAATGGATTGGGGGAATGGAGAAATCTGGCAAGGTGGAGATGAGTGGGAGGGAAAGACTGGACATTGGTGGAGGAGAGATCAGGCCATGGGATAGAGATTAGGCAATAGGGATGAGATTGGATAAGAAGAGATTGGGTTGAGGGGAGTGATTGGTTGGATAAAGATATTCGGCAGTGAGTGAGACTGGTGGGCAGCGGAGAGATAAAAGACTGGGGACAGAACAAATCAGGCAGGAGCAATGAAGATCAGGTGGCAGCGGAGAGATATCAGGTGAGGAGGTGGGGACGGAAGAGATTGGTTAGGATGGTGAAGAAACCAGGTGATGGGAGAGATCGGGTAGGGAAGGGAGAGACGTTCTGTCAGTTTTCTACAGTCTGTGCCCAGTACGTTGTCCCCTCTGGCCCTGTTTGATTTCTGTTTCAAACCTTCACCATTTCTGTGAGCATGTACATTACTGACTTCCATGCGTGATGCAAGAATGTACAAGGCCATATCTTCAGAAAAATATATTTGACTTGAAACATGAACTTTACTTCTTTCCCCAAAGATGCTGCCAGACCTGCTGTGCTTTTCCAGTTGATGTTCTTATTTCAGAGTTGTTCCACCATTTATAAGCCCATATGTTGAATCAGCTGGAATCAGGGGACAAGTTGCTCAACTGAGCTTCGTTCATCCATTATTCTCACTAACATACACCCTTGCCTGCACACAGCTCGTAGACACACACTCACATACACATAGCTCATAGACAGACGCTCACAAACACACAACTTGACAAATGCTCACATAAACAGAACTAGCCCGGCAGTCAGAGCAATCCGGGCTTTGTGACCAGTATAATAGTTTCGGATGTCTCTGTATTCCAGTGCAAAAAAAGAGGGTCCCAATTACCTTCAGAACATCAAGAGGTCGTTTTTTATTCTCAGGTAATGCCACTTCTGGGTCAACAGAGATGGTGATTTGACCCCGCATGTTGTCATTAGAAAATGGGCGTATGGGTCCCTTTTCTGCAAAGGAAATGAGAAAGGTGTCTGAGTGCCTCATTCCAATCTAAAGTGCTCAACTATAAAAACATCCATTGAGAGGTTCACCAAAAAAATCGGCAAACATGGAAATATGTAAGACAAAGAACATTGTGGAAATTCATTTTATTTTGAAGATTCCGGTCCTCCATTAAAAATAAACGTTTTCATGAAGAGGTTCATTTCAAACACCTGCCTGATCTCATTCCTGTGATGTTTCTTGCATTTTCTGGTGTTTGTTTATTAAATATCCAAACACAACCTTAGTTCCAAGCATTTGCAGCAGCGAGGAAGGGGAAACATAGGTTCAGTCTAAGAGTTGGGTGGCCATTGGTTAGTCAGGGAACAGTCAATGTATTAAAAGTGAACAGCTGACTGCAGTCTTTATATACATATGTGATCAGCTTGCTCTACAATTCGGTAGCTGATCTGATTTTCACCTCAACTCTACATTCCCAATACTCTTTCATTCTCTTAATCATCAAGAATCTATCTAGCTCTTTCTCACAAATATTAAAGATTCTACATCTATTGTCTTTTGAGGAAGGAATTCTAAAGACTTTGAACCCGCTGAGAGAAAAACATGTTCCCTAATCTCTGTCTTAAAAGGGTGACTCCTTACCTTTAATCTATGAATTCTAGTTCTAGATTGTCCCCCCAAGAGGAAACATCCTTTCAACATGCACCCAGTCAAGTCCCTCAGCATCATACATGTTTCAATTAGGTCACTTCTTATTCTTCTGGATTTGTGGATACAGGCCTTCTTTCCTCACAAGGCAGTCCATTCATTCCAGGTATTAGCCTTGTAATATTCAACTTGTGTCTAATCTGCAGCCAGGTGAGGCAGGATTTCACCAGAAATAACCATAGATAACCCTAACCCTATCACTGCCACATACCCAAAGCACTGAAATAGGTATTTGCAGGCTGTGCTTTCACTTAGCTACTCTTTCTACGTTAGATGTATGACAACCCGGCTTTGGTGTTAAATACTTAACATTTTCTAATTAGAAATTGGAAACAGTAAGGTGAAAAATTCACTCATAGGTATTGTTTAGAGACCACAAAAATAATAACACCACAGTGGGGTGGGTAATATACAAAGAAATAAGTGATGCATATAAAAACGGTGCAGCAATTATCATGAGAGATGTTAATCTACACATTGATTGGTCAAACACAGTCAGACAAGGCGGCCTTGAGGAGGAGTTTGTGGAATGTATCCACGATAGTCTCCTCAAACAGTATGTAATGGAAGCCACAAGAGAGCAAGCTATCCTAGATCTGATCCTGTGTCATGAGACAGGAATTGTTAATGATCTCATAGTTAGGCATCTTGTCGGAAGGAGTGATCACAGTGCAGTCAAATTTAATTGAATTTACAATATAGGTGGAGGGTGAGAAGGCAAAATCCAATACCAGTATCTTGTGCTTAAACAAAGGAGACTACATTGGGATGAGAGAGGAGTTGGCTATGGTAGACAGGGAGCAAAGACTATATGGTGGGACAATTGAGGAGCGATCTTATACAATACTCAACAAAAGTATGTACAAGTGAAAAAGAAGGGCTGTAGGAAAAGGGATAGGCAGCCATGGATGACTAAGGAAAGAAAGGAGGGTATCAAATTGAAAGCAATGCAAACGAAGTGGTATAGATTAATGGGAAGCTAGAAGATTGGGAAATTTTAAAGATTTAAAAGAAAGCCATGAAACAAGCTATAAAGAAAAATAAGACATTATGAGAGTATACTACTTCAGACCATAAAAAAGACAGGAAAATTTTCTACAAATATATAAAACAAAAAAGAGAGACTAAGGTAAACGTTGGTCCTTTAGAGGATGAGAAGGAGGATTTAATAATGGGAAATGAGGAAATGGCCAAGGGGTTGAACAGATATCTTGTGTCAGCCTTTACAGTGGAAGACACAAATAACATACCAGTAATTGATGACTAGGGGCTATGGCAGATAAGGACCTTGAGATGATCATTCTCACTAAACAGACTGGGTTGGGCAAGCTAATGGGGCTAAAGGTAAACAAGTCTCCTGGCCCTGATGGAATGCATCCCAGGCTACTAAATGAGATGGTAGGGGAAATTGCAAAGGAGCTTAGAGTAATTTACCAAAATTGGCTGGTCTCTGGGGTCGTTCTGGCGGATTGGAAAACAGCAAATGTGATGCCACTGTTTAAAAAAAGGAGGTGGACAAAAGGTGGGTAACTATAGGCCTATTAGCTTAACTTCTGTAGTGGGGAAGATGTTTGAATCTATTGTTAAGGAACAAAGAGTGGGGTATCCGAATACAAATTTTCCCACCGGGCAGATGCAGCATAGGTTCCTGAAAGTCAGATCATTTTTACCTAATTTGCCGGAATCTTTTGAAGACATTATGAGCGTGGTAGATAATGGGGATCTGGTAGATGTGGTATACTTGGATTATAACAAGGCATTCAACAAGGTAGCACACAAAGGCTGCTGCATAAGAAAGCTAGCCACCAGGATACATGACCATCAACTAGCCACAAAACAACATGACCCACTATCACTAGTATCCTTACATACAGATGAGGAAGGACACCACTTTGATTGGGACAACACATCCATCCTAGGACAAGCCAAACAGAGAGACGCACGAGAATTCTTAGAAGCATGGCATTCCAACCGGGACTCCATCAACAAACACATTGATTTGGATCCAATCTACCACCCTCTGAGAAAAAGAACAGGAAATGACATCACCAATGCAGGAAATGACACTATCAACCCAAGGAAACCTAAACAGATAAATAGAAAGCAGGACAGAACACCAGCGCTTTGTGTGTGGAAGTTGTACGTGGGCTGGCACGGTGGCTCAGTGGTTAGCACTGCCACTGATGATGTTACCTAGAATGGTGACTAAACGTCTGAAAACTAACCTTCTAGCTCAGCGAGCAAACTCACATCCAGAAACTCAACCTGAGCTACAAATCTTCTCAAAACTCGCTAACAGATAGAATGTGTGAATGTCCTATCTCACTAAGGAATCAAACAACAGTAGGGAAATTTGACAACACAGTAAACTTAAAGGTTTTTTATCTGAATATGTAAAGTATTTGGAATAAAATTAATGAGTGAATAATGTAAATTAAGACAATTGGGTATGATTTGCTGGCAATTACTGAGATGTGGTTTCAGGGAAACCAGATTAGTGAACTGAAGATCCAAGGCTTCTCAGTGTTTAGAAGCGTAGAAACATAGGAACAGGAGGAGACCAGTCAGTGTCTCAGAACTGTTCCACCACTTAACATGATCACAGCCTTTGGTTCATATCCAAAGAACAAGAACAAAGAACAAAGAAAATTACAGCACAGGAACAGGCCCTCCAAGCCTGCGCCAATCGAGATCCTCTGTCTAACCTGTCATGTATTTTCTAAGGGTCTGTGTCCATTTGCTCTCAAAATCCCTAATACCTTTGCTTAAAAAATGTATCTGTCTCAGATTTAAAACTAACAGCTGATCCAGCATCCACTGCCATTTGTGGAAGAGAGTTCCAAACATTTACCACCCTTTGTGTGTGGAAGTTGTACGTGGGCTGGCACAGTGTCTCAGTGGTTAGCACTGCCACCTCACAGCACCACGGACCTGGGTTCAATTCCACCCTCAGGCAACTGTCTGTGTGGAGTTTGCACATTCTCCCCGTGTCTGTGAGGGTTTCTTCTAGGGGCTCCAGTTTCTTCCTACAGTCCAAAGATGTGCAGGTTAGGTGGATTAGTCATGTTATAGTGCCCAGGAATGTAGAGGCTGGATGGTTCTGGGTGGGATGTTCCAAGAGTCAGTAAAGACTTGTTGGTCTGAAGGGCCTGTTTCCACACTGTAGGGATTCTGTGAAACTAACATCTCTCCTGAGCAGTCTGGCCCTAATTCTCAGATTATGCCCCTAGTTCTAGAATCATCAACCAACAGAAATTGTTTACCTTCACCACTCCCCCGTTCCCTTGTCTTTTAATGTTTTAATAAAGATCTGTAGCTCAGTTTGGGATTGGAGTTGTTGGTTGGTTCGCTGAGCTGACTGGTTTTTATGCAAACATTTCATCTCCCTTCTAGGTGACATCATCTGTGCTGTCTAGCCTCCATTGAAGCACTTTTGTTCTGTCCCGCTCTGAATTTGTATGGTCTGCTCTGTCATGGTAGGCTGTTCTGTTTCTGGTTTTGTACCGTAGTAGTATGTAGATATTTGAAATCCAGGTCTCCAGGAATTCTCCCACTTGTCCTTGTTTTGGCTTGTCCTAGTTGTGTTACGATGTCCTTCTATATATTGAAACAAGGGCGAGTTGGTTGTGTGCTTCTGCATGTTGGTGTTCGTATGTCCTGGTGGCTAGTTTCCTGCAAAGTGTTTCTTGCAGTTCCTGCATGTTATTTTGTATATCACATTTGTCCTGCTCATTGTGGGTATGGGGCCTTTGAGATTAACTGGAGAAGTGTGGCTGTTGGTTTGTGTGCTATCGATATTCCAAGAGGCCGTAGGAGTCTTGTCAGTTCCGATGTGTCTCTAATATAGGGCGGAGTGGTCAGTGTGTTGGGGGGCATACAGTGTCGTCTTGGTACTGTTTATTTGCCGGGCACCAACAGATGAAGCTGCTAGGATACCTGTTGTTTGCAAAGACTTTACAGGTGTTCCTGTTGCTTTTGCACAGCTCTGGGGTGTTACAATTAGCTATCACTCATTTACAAAACAGCCGTGTTTGTGGATGCTGGGGTGATTACTGTTGTAAATCAGGATTTGGTCTGTGTGTAAAAACCAAAAGAACTGCCGACACTGTAAATCAACAAAGTTGCTGGAAAAGCTCAGCAGGTCTGGCGGCATCTGTGGAGGAGAAAACAGAGTTAACGTTTCAGGCCTGTGACCCTTCCTCAGAGAAACGTTAACTCTGTTTTCTCCTCCACAGATGCTGCCAGACCTGCTGAGCTTTTCTAGCAACTTTGTTTTTGGTCTGTATGTGTAGTCTTTCTGTATATGGTGGTAAGAAATTGTTGTTCATTCATCGCAGACCAACAGCCACACTTTGCCAGTTACTCTCAAAGACAAAAGACCCCATACCCACAATGAGCAGACAATGTGATACATAAAATACCACACAGCAACTATGAGAAACACTACACAGGACAGATGGGCAGGAAACCCGCCACCAGGATATATTAACACCAACGTGTAGCAAAACAGCATGACCAACTCTCCTTTGTTTTAATACATTCCGACATAGAAAGGCGTCAGTTTAACTGAGACAAAGTAACAGAACTGGGACAAGCAAAACAAGGGCAAGCGGGAGAATTCCTGGAGACCTGGTATTCAATGCAATTAACAAACATGTTGAAATAGAACCCACCTACATACCACTATCGTACAAAACCGGAAACAAGACTGCCTACCATGCTAGAACAAACATATAAATTCACAGCGGGACAGAGCAACAGTGCTTCAACAGAGGCTGCACAGCACTGATGATGTCACCTACAAGGGAGACAAAGTGTTTGCATGAAAACCAGTCCGCTCGGCAGGCCAACCAACAACTCTTTTCCACTTAATATATTGAAGACTTCAATCAGATTAAAATTCTAGCCAAAACATGTCTAATATGTGTAATTGCTCATCGTAATTTAACCCCGAAAGTCCAGGTATCATTCTTTGAAACTTTCATTGCCCTCCCTCCAAGGTCAATATATCCTTCCTGAGGTGTAGTGCTCAGACCTACTCACACTAAAGTGGGGCCTAACCAGGGTTTTCTACAACTGAAGCATAATGTCTGCATTTTTGTACTCCCCATTTTGGGCCTGAGCCTTCTACTACCATCAGTGCTAACTGCACCAACTGTTTCTCAAAGGAGACCTGAACTGAAGTTGCGCCCTTAATTTGCAATGGTTCCCTAGTGTATGTTCTCAGTCTGGCTGAGGTTTTGCACAAATTTAGGGTTGGAATCCCAAGAAAATCTTATTAAAGAAAGATTCTGCAACCACAGATACAGCTGCGCCAGAATTGACATCCATGGGAAGTGGGTGACCATTTAACGCAATGCTAATTTTAATCGATTTCTATTTGTATGTTGCTAAGCAATTTAATTGTTCCAACCCACTTGTAGGATCACTTTCCAGGATACCAGCCAACAATTCTTCTTACTCAAGGCAGGCCTTATCAGAATCCTTTTCTGTCTTGAGTCCACAAACCAGCAGCTCGCCACCCAGATCCTGATGAGCATTTTAACTCCTTGGCTGAGGCTTGGTGTCAGACTTTTTCTAAAACTTCTTGGATAGTTTACAATATTAAGGTATAATTTAAATGCAGGTTGTTGTTTTTCTCAAGAAAACAAGTGCGCTGCGGGTATTTTTCTGTGCACGTTCTATGTGCAACTCTGTTACAGTTCACCATTAACAACTACTCATGATCCTTATTACTATGTTACTGCATCACAGGTAAAGTCACCACAGTGCCAGAGAGCCGCACTCTTATTAGAGAAGTCACCATGCCTCAGACAAGGGGCAAGTTTGAGAAAGGTGAATTTCACAGTAAGCTCAGCCAGTGCAGGACTCAAAATACACTGTTGGCATCTTGGCATCACTCTGTGTCACAAACCAACCATTCAGCCAAATGAGCGAACCAATTCCTACTGTAGCATAATGACACCCATATATACCAACTCTCCTACATAATTTACAGATTAGGCAAATCCTCCTTCCATAGTTTATCTATTGATCTTACTTTTGGTTTTGAGATTATTATCCTGCGGTTCTGGATGCTCCTCCAATTCCTTCAGGGAAAATTGTTGCAGGCTTGTGACAGTATAGGATCCCACAAGGATAGTGCGCCCAAATGCACGCTGTTCCACTACAAAGATGCTGAGTGGTGGGTGAAGGTACATCTGCTCTGGGAGATCCTGTGAAGCAACAATTCCAATTAAACCAACTTTCAGAACATTTCAATTCTTCTTAAAATCACAGAATCAGTACAATGCAAGAGAAACCCATTTGACCCATCATATCTGTGCTGTTCTCCGAAGGAGCGATTTACATACTGTCCCTTCTGCTGCCCTCTCCCCCAGTGCCTCCTTCTTCCTCAAGATACGAAGGCTGATGAGGTGGAAGGTGACCACGAAGGACAAATATCATGGATCAGGGAGACAAGAGTAGAAGCAGAAGCACATGAAATGGAAAATACATGTGATCATGGTGGGTAACAAACTTTGGTCAAGGTAAAAGATATTCCAGAAGCATTCATTTGGAATATGCTATCTGACAACACCCACACCTGAAACCAAGAAACTGGGAGAATTGAACAGAGTCTGTACAGGATGCCAAGCATAAAGGAGTGTAGTCACAGTAGCTGTGGGGTCAGAGGACTTGTAGTGAATATTTATTGATAGGCCATAATCAGAAATAGACACAGACAAATCAAGACAAGGAAGTGAACAGTCAGAAATGAACCATGCATGAATAATTTCTGCTTCATTTGGAAGTAGTTTTCAAATTCAAGGCAAGCGCAGGGAAAAGCATTGATGTAGTTATCATATACCAGAGGAAGACGTGTTGGAGGAGACTTGAGTAGAACTGAAGTGAGGAATATTCTTTATGTTCCTCACAAATGTTGACTTAGCTAGGGCCAATAACTAGGACCATTGCTGGGATCGGTGCTGGGACTCATGTGGGTACCAATAATGACCAAACCTGCCAAACTAGCCGAAGTTTTCACAATTTTTTGTTCTTAGATTTCCAATATCCACAGGATGTTTCTTCTCCACATAGACAAGCCAATGCTAATAACAATTCAAATACTTATTTCATGGCAGCTTCAAACGAAAATTGTTCCATAATAGTTCAATACATACCACTTCAAAATACTTCACAAGTTCATCAAAGTTGGGATTTTCCTTGTAATTTGTAACGATTTCAGACTCGACTTTCTGACCTGCACATTCTATTGTCACCTGCGGTTGCTCCACTTCAAAAAGATTTACACGTTTCAGTTCCCTCAGACCCCAGAACAAAACCTAGAAAAATTAAACTTTTTTTAGTGGCCATGCACATTCAAAGTGTGCTGGTGGATATTGAGTCTGTAGCAGAGCTGTGAGAAATAGCTGCCGGAGCATGTTCAGGTCAGGATTGCTCTGGTGTCTTTGACAGTCCATGCTCATTGAAAAATAGATTGTTTTACACCAGGTTCAAACAACAAATTGACAGTGCTGGATCACAGTCGTGCAACAGCAGTTTGCAACAAAAGTCCTGATTGGATTCTTTTTACACTTTCTCCCTTGACTGAGGCAACCTATAAGCACTAGGGAAGCAAAACTAGCCTGACACTTTTGCCAAACTTCCTAACAAACATGAGTAGAGCCCAGGTATTAATCCACCTATAAAAGAAACATTATAAAGTCGTTACAGAACCTAGACATTAACCTACCTGTTTAACAGCGTTATAGAGTCATTACAATGCAGTAGGAGATCATATGGCAAATTCAGTCTATACAGACAGTAGAGCAATCCAATCTGTTCGATTCCTTCAATCTACACACATTTATTTCAAGCCCTCATCCTTTTGAAATCTATCTCCTTCACTTGTGGTGAGAAAATTCCTCCTCACATCACCAATTTCTCACTCACACCTTAACCTTCAATAAACCTGGTCATGAAATTCCCTCGACTCTGGAACCAGTCTGGTAAATATCCTTGATGTGGAGGTGCCACAGTTGGACTGGGGTGGACAAGGTCAGAAGTCACACAATACTAGGTTAATATTCTCTGCACTCTCTAAGGGACCTTCATACCTTTTCTAAGTGTGGTGACCAGGATTGGATTTAATTCTCTTTTTGTGACCTAATCAGAGCTTTAGAAACATACAATATAGGAGCAGAAGTAGGCTCTTCGGCTCTTCATCTAACTCAGTATCCTGTTCCAACTTCCTCTCTTTGATCCCTTTAGCCCTGAGAACTGTATCTAACTCCTGCTTGAAAATAAACAAACTTTATAAAGTTTCAGCATGCCTTCCAGCTTTTGTACACATCTTCTCTATTTACGAAGCCCAGTAGCCATATTCTTTGCTAACTGCTTCCGTATATCATTCCATCATTGAAGATCTCTGCACAAGAATTCCTGGAACCCCGGTCCCAGTACCCAAAACTATGTCATTCCATCTATATTGCGTCTTCCTTTTCCTCCTTCAAAAGTAGATCACCTCACATTTCTCTATTAAATTTCATCTGCTACTGGTCAGCCCACTCTGAATGCCTACGTTCATTCAGTTGCAGTCAGTTTCTATTGTCCTCTCTGTTTGTCACTTCTTCAAGTTGCAGCAAATGCTGTAACACAAATAAAAAGTGCTGGTAAAACTCAAAAAGGTCTGATCGCATTGTGAAGAGAAAACAGAGTTAACTTTTCAGTTCAGTGACCATTCTTCAGAACTGGATCCAAGTCTCTCTCTCTCCACAGACGCCGCCAGACCTGCTGAGTTTTACCTGGAATTTCTGCTTGTGTTTCTGATTTCCAGCATCTGCGGTTCTTTGTTTTTATTTGTTCATCAAATACTGTAATTTGACTTTGTATTCCATTGGGCCAGTCTTTATAATTATCACTGCACTGACCATTGAGGAGCACCACTGTCAGTATTCTCCAGTCCAAAAACGACAACCATTTCCCAGAAATCAGTGGTTTCTGCTTCTTCAACTAACATTTTATCCAATTGGAGAATAACCTTGTATTAATATATCAATGAATTCAATGTGATATTATATAATTCATAGAAGAATTAATATTCAGGTGGAAATCTACCTCAATTCTGAATGTCTTGAGCTTTGGTCGAATTCCTGTGGGAATAATGAAATATTTCCTCTGTTCATCAAGATATTCTGGATCCTTAGATTCCACATCGTCTGGGAGAGATGGCTGAAAAGAGAGTTGTGTCTTTAAGATCAGAGCTCCATTCTCCCATTTCCTCACCTTCACTTTACCGTATTTTAAGTCCTCTGGCTGTCATTTTTAAAATTTTTTCTTCCTCCTCTGGAACATTGTGGAAAATAAAAGGTCTTACATTTATATAGCACCTTTCTCTACCACACAACATCCCAAAACATTTTACAGCCAATGCAGTATTTCTAAGAGGTAGTCACTGTAGCAATGTAGAAAATGTGACAACCAATTTCCATGTACAATTCTTTATTTGTTGTTGGGGTATGAGTTTCACTAGCTGGGCCAGTGTTTGGTGTCCATCCCTAATTGCTCTGTTGAAGGTGGTAGTAAGATGCTTCCTTACACCGTTGTAGTCCAGAATGCTGGTTAGGAAGTGCAGAAATCCAGCAACACTGAAGGAATGGCAATAAATTTCCAAGTCAGAATGGTGAGTGGCTTGGAAGGGAACATGCAGGTGGTGTGTTCCCATGTATCTGCTGGCCTTGCCCTAGATGGTAGTGATCATAGGTTTGAAAGATGCTGTCTAAGGAGCCTTGGTTAGTTATTGCAGTTGTAGGTGATGCAGGAATAGGTGCGAATAAAACAGGCTGCTTTGTCCTGAACGGTGTCAAACTTCTTGAGTGTTCTTGGAGCTGCAACCATCCAGGCAAATGGGGAATACTGTGTCATATTGTTGATGCAATACAAGCCTTAATACAGGTGGTGATTTGCTACATTGTGCAAAGCAATACATTTAAAACAACCATGTCAAAAGAAGCCACAACTAGCCACCTGATTTCAGACAGTGAGTCCATACAACTGCACAGAGCATTAGTGAGCCCACACTGAAAGCAGGATTTGTGCTGCCTGCTGGAGTTGACACAAGAGTGTGCATGCAGGTAGAATTGGGCAGAAGGCTGCATATCAATATTCCTGGTAGCAGGAAAACTGGAAGCAATAAAGTCAGCGGCAGGAAGTTCACCTGATAGTTGGAAGGAACCTTTTCAATTTCCTTAATTTTTCATTTGCCTATTACCTAATGCAATTTGATTCAGTTCATTCCCGTCTCTTCAATTTATTGACATTCACTAGTGTCTAAGGGTTTTGGAGTAGATTTGTAGCTCGGGTTGTGGGTGTCGAGGTTGTTGGGGCTGGTTGGCTCGCTGAGCAGGTTTTGTTACCATGCTGGGTAACATCCTCAGTGCAGCCTCCTCCTTCCGGGAGTGAGGCAATCCATCTCATAGGACCCCAGAGTTTAAAAACCAGGTGGGGAAACACACTGACGCTTCATCAGAGGCTGCACTGAGGATGTTACCCAGCATGGTAAGGAAACGCCTGCGAAACAACAAACCAGCTCGGCGAGCCTCAACAACCTCAATTCACAAGTGTCTTTCATATATTCAGCAACCACATCCCAATGAAACCCATGGCTGCCTTGAATGCCCATCCTTCAGGCCACCAGACAACTGAATCACAGGTTCTGTATGGATCATAGAGATGTTGTCTCCACATCAAAACTTGTGGTGCTAGCATTTTGAGGGGCAGGGCATCTAGCAGGTAATTCAGATCCAGAAGAGCTAGATCTGAAATTTAAAGGGGGTCAGTGCACAACTGAAGTGGTGATCAGTGATCATTTGGCAAGAACTTTTGAGTGCAAAAGAAGAGGAGGCTGCCTACAAAGATTACGTGAGTTAGTGAACATAAAAACATACAAATTGGGATGAGCAGGCTATTCGATCTCTCAAGCCAACTCTGCCATTCAACAAGCTCATGACTGATCTGATCTGCAAGGCACAATTAATGCCTGACTGTTTTCCACTACCTATAATTATCGCAGCAGAGCTCCCGCATTCACAGTTTGATTGACAGCGCTTCCACAAACAGCAGTGAGTGATAAACCAATTCTTATTTTGAATTTGTGATAGATAATGTTTTGTTAAGCAAAGCTAATAAAGAATATGAGACAAAGGTAGGTCTGTACAGTTAGGCCACAGATAAGCCATGGTCTCGTTTTTCCCCGAGTGTCAGGGACTGAGGGGTGGAGAGGTGGGGAAAATCATGAGGGTCACGGATAGGGTGAACAGACAAGGGCTTTTGCCCAGTGCTAGGGAGTACAAAACCAGAGGGAATATGTTTGAGGTGAGAGGGCAAAGATTTAAAAAGGACCTGAGAGGTAACTTTTTAACACAGTGGATAGTTTACGTACGGAATTGCCAGAGGAAGTGGTGATGGTGGATACAGCTACAATGTTCAAAAGGGATCTGAATGGGTAACGATTTAGGGGAATATGGGCCAAATGCTGGATAATGGGACCAGGTCAGATTGGAGTGTGTGGTCAGCATGGATGAGTGAGACCGAAGGGTCTGTTAATATGCTGCATAACTCCATGACTCTGTAACAGGCTCAATGGGCTGAATGGCCTATTCCTGTTCCTATGTTCCACTTGTCAAAATTGTGATAGAATACTCTCCATTTGCCTGGATCTCAAGAAACATGACACTGTCTAGGACAAAGCAGGCCACTTAATTGGCACCACATCCACAAACATCCGCTCTCTTCACCACTAACGCTCAGTAGCAGCAGTGTGTACTATTTACAAAATGCATTGCAGAAATTCATCAAAAATCCTGAGGCAGCACCCTCCAAAACCATGAGCACATCCACCTAGAAGGACAAAGGCAGCAGATACATGGTAACATTACCCCCTCCAAGCCAGTGACCATCCAAACTTGGAAATATATCACCATTCCTTCAGTATGGTTGGGTCAAATCCTGGAACTCCCTCCCTAATGGCTTTGTTAATTTACAGGTAGTTCTTCTATAACACAATAGTTGCATTGTTGTATTGCCTTGTGCCATAGGAAATTGTGTTACAGGGAAATTAAAACCAACACACCAACTAATTTACTGGTCATTTCTTTTAAGAATCTGCAATGAAATCCATCAAGACCAACAATTTACTCAGTACCACTTCCTTGGTTATTGTAAGTTTCCTTATTTTCTCCCTTCTCTTGCATTTTCTGATTTACAGCTATTTCTGTGATGTTACTATATCACCCAAAGAGAAGAAAAATGCAAAATACCTGTCCAATGCATCAGCCATCAATTTAGTTTCCATTATCAATATCCTGCACTCATATTCTATAGTATTCACACTGACTTTATTGATTTATTTGTAAACATCTGTAGAAATTCTTACCACCTGCTTATACTTCTAGCTAGTTTTCATTCTTATTCTATTTTTTCTCTCCTTATTAATCTTTTAGTTATCCTTTGCTGTATTTCAATGTTCTAAGCAATCTTTTGACCTGCTTTGGGTGATTATATGCTTTCTTCTAAGTTCGATACCACCCTTAACAATTTTAGTTAACTATGGAATTTAGTCTTCCCCTAGGAATTTTTTTTCGGTGGAATGTAGTAGCAACATAGGAACCATCCACCCTGCCCTCCTTCATCCTTTAGCTTTAGATCAGCAGCTCTGGTTAGACAGACTCATCACAGAGCTCAGCTGAACCCATTTGTACAAACGCAAATGATCCTGTGAAATTATCCCTGATCATTGGAATGTCTTTTTGTGCTGAAGCAGCAGAAATTCAGATGCTGCAGATTTAAATGCAGAATTTCTGAAATGTCTAAAGGAGAATTTCCAACTTTGACCCAGGGCTGGCCCCAGCCATCAGCTGATACGAGCATCCCAATGTCAAGACTACTCTGTCATGATCGAGCTGCAAGTCTGTGTTAATCATATTCATGATCCTGCCACCACATCATCAGGTTCAAGTTCATCACCACGGACCCAGCCAGATCCCTAATGAATTCCAGGTCCATCAGCTGATACCATGATATCAGCAATAAGCCCAAGTTATCAAAGACAGGAATTGTAAACAACTTGGTTTCCTCATTTATTGGGCAGAGGCACAGTTGCAAAAAAAAAGCAGTTCAGAGAAGATTCATTTGTATGATTTTTGCGTTGGAGAGGGTTATGCTATGGTACAAGATTGAAGAGTTTGGGCCTACATTCATTGGAATAGGCTGTGGAATGTAGTAGGATAAACCCAAACAAACAGACAAAACGGGCTCAGAAACCATAACCACTCTCCCCTACATCAAAGACATTTCCGAAACGACTGCCAGACTACTCAGACCTCTTGGCAACAGGGCAGCCCACAAACCCACCAACACACTAAAACAGCAGCTAATGAACTTAAAAGACCCCATACCGACAATAAATAAAACGAACGTCATCTACAAAATACCTTGCAAGAACTGTGACAAACACTATATTGGACAAATGGCAGAAAGCTAGCCACCAGGATACATGAACATCAACTAGCCACAAAACGACATGACCCACTATCACTAATATCCTTACATACAGATAAGGAAGGACACCACTTTGATTGGGACAACACATCCATCCTAGGACAAGCCAAACAGAGACATGCACGAGAATTCCCAGAAGCATGGCATTCCAACCGGAACTCCATCAACAAACACATTGATTTGGAGCCAATCTACCATCCCCTGAGAAAAAGAACAGGAATTGACATCACCAACGCAGGAAATGACATCACAAACCCAAGGAAACCTAACCAGGTAAATAGAAAGTGGGGCATAACACCAGCGCTTCGTCGGAGGCTCACTGATGATGTTACCTAGAATGGTGACGAAACGTCTGAAAAGGAATCTTCCAGCTCAGCGAGCAAACTCACATCCAGAAACTCAACCTGAGCTACAAATCTTCTCAAAACTCGCTACCAATGTAGTAGGATGTTTGTGGCGGTACAGACTCGACAGGCCAAAGGTGCTGCCTGATTCTATAACCAGACTTGTGAGAAAAGTTATTACTCATGGAATAAAAGAGACACTAGCGATGTGACTTGAAGGACTGTGTGGCCCATTGTTGCTCTTACTCCTTATGTTCTAAACGACAGCATTGTCATAGTCAAACAGTCTGTGATGGGAACAGGATCAAAGGTGCTCTGTCATGTTTCAGCAGAAAGCCTGTAGGAGGTATGGGCTGGCCCTGCTTTGGTGTATGTTCCCAATTGATAACAGCAGCTACAGGCTGAACAGTATCTACAATTCATTCGCTGTGAAACAATTAGACAATGTGTGTGATTCTTACCTCTCCAAAGCCACTGTAATCCAATTCTATCAGTTCAAAAGCTGCGAGCAGTTCACCACCCATTGTCTGGCCTCTGTAAATGTCATGAAACTTTAATGAAGGTTTCACATAACTTTCACCCTGCAGCTTAACGCTGGGAGCTGCGAAAGCTCGTCCTAGGAACTCTGGGCTTCCCTATGTTTATGAGAAAAGACAGTATTACACATTGATTCATTCCAAACGTCATCATTTAAATACCCTGTGGGACAGCGAATTGCTGCACATTTAAAGTGCAACATTACACAATAGGTAGACTCCCACCTGTTCAGTTCGCATTCCAGTACTACTCACCTTACTGTCTGCAAAAATCAGATGAAATTCAGAGAGGGAGTTAACTGCAACCCCTTAACTAAAATTACATGGACTAGCATTCACAGAATTCTACCCACCAGTGCTGAACCCCAATGTCTTACACAAACAGACCAATTCCCATCAGTAAATAAAAATTGAAAGGACGGCGGATGCTGTAAATCAGGAACAAAAACAAAGTTGCTGGAAAAGCTCAGCAGGTCTGGCAGCATCTGTGAAGGAGAAAACAGAGTTAATGTTTCAGGCCCGGTGACTCTTCCTCAGAACCGCACCCAAAACATTAACGCTGGTTTTTCTTTCACAGATGCTGCTAGACCTGCTGAGCCTCTCCAGCAATTTTGTTTCAATTCTCATCACTGTTGTACCCCAGTGGTACACAGTGACAGGCCAGTTTCTACCAAAACTGTACGCCTGTATGATACAGTGACAAAAAAATTGCAGATGCTGGAATCCAAGGTAGTCAAACAGGGGACTGCAAGAACACAGCAAGCCAGGCAGCATCTGGAGGAAACGAGAAGTCAATGTTTCAGGTATTACTCTCCTTCAGGATTGGATGTGAGGCTAGAGCAAGCTGCAGATAAAGGCGGTGGGGGGGTGGGGTAGCTGAGTGGTGATGATAGGTGGACACTGGTAATAGGTATGATCTGGTTGGTTGATGGGAGGGATGACAGATCAGTTCCCACCACAGCTGTACCCCAGTATTATACAGTGACAGACATATCTCCATCGGTACTGTACCCAGTACTGGACAGACCTGTCCCCACTATTATTGCTTTACAGTTTGTAGTGCGCTCTCCAATGCCAATATATGATGTCTATTTTTATGCAGCAGGTTGGTATTTGTAGTTCTGGTTGATAATTTTATTGCCACGTCGTGGTATTACTCTTTTATCCTAGTGACAATTCTGCTATAATTCATTTCTGAAACTGCACTAGGCTAAAACTCACCAAGCTGTCATAGTCAAAGATATTGATGATGATAATGGGCGGATCATTTTTCAGTTCATCCTTACTCCCTTCTAACAGGATTTGATCAAACAGCAACATCTCAGACCACAATGGGGAAAGTGTTTCTTCCAGATACTGTGAAAGAATTAAAGACAGAGAGATAAATTTGCTACAAATTCTCAATTGAATGTCTGCATAATATATGGAAACAGCAAAAGTCTCACAATGCTCATGAAGCTACAGTACAAGGCTACTTGAAAAAGTGGAGGACAGAGCTAAGCAAAAATATCAGATCGAAGCTCTGCAGTCCTGTCACATGCAGTCACGAACAGTGGTGGACAATTCAACAACTCACTGGAATAGGAGGTTCCATCAATATCCTCAATACTACAAAAACGGTTAACGAAAGTGAACTGGACAGATAAAATATAGAACATAGAACAGTACAGCACAGAACAGGCCCTTTGGCCCACAATGTTGTGCTGACCTATTATCCTACTCAGATCAAACTACCCTGCGTATCCTACATTTTACTATCCTCCATGTACCTATCCAAGAGTCGCTTAGAAGTCGCAAAAGTACCTGACTCCACTACCACTTCCGGCAGCGCATTCCATACGCCCACCACTCTCTATATCAACAACTTACCTCTGACATCTCCCCAATGCCTTCCCCCAATCACCTTAAAACTATGCATTCTCGTAACAGTCATTTCTGCCCTGGGAAAAAGTCTCTGGCTATCCACTCTATCATTGCCTCTCATCATCTTGTATCCCTCTATCAAGTCACCTCTCATCCTCCTTCACTCCAATGAAAAAAGTCCTAGCTCCCTCGACCTTTCCTCATAAGACCTGCCCTCCAGATCAGGCAGCATCCTGGTAAATCTCCTCTTCATCCTTGGACATATTCCATCTGGCCCAGGGGACCTAACTATCCTCATGCTTTTCAAAATTACTAGCACATCCTCCTCCTTAATATCAACCTGTTTGAGCATATTAGCATGTTTCATGCTGTCCTCACAAATACCGAGGTCCCTCTCACTGGTGAATACTGAAGCAAAATATTTATTAAGGACCTCCCCACCTCCTCTGACTCCATGCACAAGTTCCCTCAGCTATCCCTGATTGGCCATACCCTCACTCTAGCCATCCTCTTGTTCCTCACATAAGCTTAGAACACCTTGGGGTCTTCCTTAATACGATTCACCAAGGTTTTATCATACCCCCTTCGAGCTCTCCTAAGTCCATTCAGTCCCTTCCTGGCTACCTTGTAGACCTCTACAGTCCTGTCTGATCCTCTGGAACCCTGTCCGATAGGTCTGTGGGGATGTGGGCCAAGGTGTCCGTAGGGAATGGTTCCTGTGGAAGGCAGACAAGGCGGGGGGGGGGGGGGGGAATAAGGTTTGGTGGCAGCGTCTTGCTGGAGGTGGTGAAAATGGCGTCCATTTCATTCACCCCCAGTACTGACCCCCCAGCCCTATGGTACCTTCCCCTGTAACCGGCGAAGGTGCAACACCTGCCCATTTACCTCCTCCCTCCCCAGTATCCAAGGGCCCAAATATACCTTTCAGGTGAAGCAACACTTCACCTGCACTTCCAAGAATCTAGTCTGCTGCATTTGTTGCTCACAATGTGGTCTCCTCTACTTTGGGGAAACGAAGTGCACAGTTGGTGACCGCTTTGCAGAACATCTCCATGCTGCTCGCAAAAAAGACACTGAACTACCTGTTGCCTGCCACTTTAGCACACCACCCTGCTCCTTGGCCAAAATCTCTGTCTCTGGCTTGCTACAGTGTTCGAGCCAAGCCCAATGCAAGCTGGAGGAACAACACCTTATTTTCCGCTTGGGGTCCCTACAGCCCTCCGGGCTCAATATGTGCCTTCTATGTGGCACCTTGTCGAAGGCCTTCTCGAAGTCCAGGTAGATAACATCCGTTGGCTGTCCTTGGTCTACCCTGCTCCTTACTTCCTCAAAGAATTCCAGCAGATTTGTCAGGCATGACCTCCCCTTGATGAAACCATGCTGACTTTGCCCTATTTTACCATATACTTCCAAAAATTCAGAAATCTCATCCTTTACAATGGACTCCAAAATCTTACCCACAACCGAGGTTAGGCTAATCGGCCTGTAATTTTCCATCTTTGGCCTTACTCCCTTTCTAAACAGGGGTTTCACGTTAGCCATTTTTGAGTCCTCTAGGACCCTCCCTGGCTCTAGCAATTCCTGAAAGATCACCACTAACGCTTCCACTATCACTTCAGCTACCTCCTTTAGAACTCTGGGGTGTAGTCCATCTGGTCCAGGTGATTTGGCCACCTTCAGGCCAAACAGTTTTACCAGCACCTTTCCAATGGTGATGGCCACCATACTCAGCTCTGCCCCCTGCTTCTGTTCAATTTTTGGGATCTTACTTATGACTTGTCAAATCTCTCCACCTGAGAGATGGCTTTATAGCAGCCAAGGTGACAAGACGCAAAATCAACAGCCTACACACTGCATGTCTGCATTGGCTCAGATCAGTGAGTCTGCAACGAGACTCAATGTGGGGCAAATTCAGCCTCAAAGATTAACATCACACGAAAGTCACCAAAACAAACAATGTCAAACAATAAATGCACTTTGTCAAAAAATAATTGAAGTTTCTTACCCTGGTTGCTTGACATTGAGTTGAAAATACAACTCTTGCAAAAGTGTCGGATAATCCAGTATCATCAGCTGCAAGAACACCTCGAGCTTGATACATGTGGGCTCGCAACTGGAAATAACTACTGTCTATTATCAGGGGAAAGAAAATTGATTGTCAGTAACACACAACAAAGTGTATATATATACTTAACACCTTTAGCATAACAATATGATCCAGGTGATTTTACAGCGTAATCGGGCAACACTTGAAACAGAACAAAGGAAAGGGATATTGGATCACACAAGCATAAAGAATTGAAGCAGAAGGCAGCCATGAAACCCTTCAAACCCACTTCACTGTTCACTGGGACGATGGCTGATCCTCTACTTCTCCACCTTATTGAGTATAAGGATAGACAAGTTATGCTGCAGCTTTAAACTTTAGTTAGGCCACACTTGGAATAGTGCGTACTCTTCTTATCACCACACTGCCAGAAGGATGTGGATGCTGTGGAGAGGGTACAGAAAAGGTTTAGCAGGCTGCTGCCTGGTTTGGGGGATTTTAGCTACGGAGAAAGGTTGGATAGACTGGGTTTGTTTTCACTGGAATGCAGGAGGTTGCAGGGAAACCTGATAGAAATTTATAAGATTGTGAATGGAATTGGATAGAGTGGAAAGTATGAGGCTTTTTCCCAGGGTGGACGGGTCAATTACTAGCAGAGACAAGGTGCAAGGGGGATGGGCTAAAGTTTAAAAGAGGTGTCTGAAGTATGTTTTTCATACAAAGAGTGGAACGTGCTACTAGGGGATCTGGTGGAAGCAGACACAAAGCAGCATTCAGGAAATGCCCGGATGAGTACATGAACAGGAAGGGAATAAAGGGATACGGATCCTGTAAGTGAAGACAATTTTAGTGTGGAAGGGCAAAATGTGTCAGCACAGGCTTGGAGGGCTGAAGAGTCTGTTCCTGTGCTGTATTCTTCTTTCTTCTTTGTTGGAACAGTTCTAACCTGCATCATCTGCATTTTTCTTGATGTTCTAGTTTGTCGACATCATTCAATCACATTGTTGAACATACTGAATGACTGAAATTTCACAACCATTCAGGCATGAAATGCTGGAGATTTACTACACTCTGAGTGAAGAAATCTTCCTCATTCTCAATTCTAAATAGTCTGCTCCTTACCACATAGAATTCAAAACATTCAACAGTATGGTATATGAACAGGCTCTTCAGCCCACAATCTCTGTGCTGACCATGATGCCATTCCAAACTAATTCCATCTTCCTGCACTTAGTCTGTATCCCTATATTACCTGCCTGTCTGCCTGTCTAAATGCTTCATAAACACTACTGTCAAAAATGTTTCCACCAGCTCCTCTGGTAGGGACCTACCACCCTCTGTGTGAAAGACATACCTCACACATCTCCTTTCTCCCTCTCATTTTAAACCTATGCTCCCTGGAATTTGACATTGCCATCTAGCAAAAAGACTCTGACTATCCACCCTATCAATGTCTCTCATAACTCTATATATTTCCATCAAGTCATCCCTCAGCCTCCGATGTTCGAGTGAAAACAAACCAAGTTTGTCCAACCTATCATTATAGCTGATATCTTCTATTCCAGCAACATTGTGTTATCTTCTTTTGTACCTTCTCCAAAGCCCCTACATCCTTCCTATAGTGCGGTGGCCAGAACTGCATACAATACACTAAACGTGGCCGAAATAAAATTTTATACAGCTGCAACATCACCTGCCAACTTTTACATTCAATGCCTCGACCAATGAAGGCAAGCATGCTGTTCGCCTTCTTTACCATCTTATCCACTTATGTTGCCACTATCGGGGAACCATGGACTTTCACCCCAAGATCCCTCTGGGTATTAATGAGGAGCCTGCCATTTGTCCTCCCAAAATGCACCACCTTACACCTGTCCAGATTAAACTCTACTTGCCACTTCTCCACCCAACTTTCCAACTGGTTGCTATCCTGCCGTATCTTTTGACAACCTTCTTCACTATCCACAACTCCACAATTTGTGTGTCATCTGCAAAGAACAGAGGTCCCAGTACCAATCCTTGGGGAAGAACACTGGTCACAAGATCACTAGTCAGAAAAATATTCAACTTACCAACTCACCATGGATCCCATGTAACTTAATCTTCTGAACCAGCCTACCATGGGAGACCTTGTCAAACATTTCATTTATAAACTATCCACGGCCCTACTCTTGTCAATCATCTCTGTCACTTCCTCAAATAACTCAAGCAAATTTTTGAGACAAGACTTTCCCCGCGTATTCTGGGACTGTGCCCCCTATTGTAGATTACTTTGCCCTGCCGCCTCTAGACTGTGGGAAACAGCCTTCCTGCAATTAACCTTTCTAGACCTGTAAGAATTTTGTGCTTTTGAATAAGATCACCTCTCATTCTTTTAAACTCTAGGGGATGGCAGTCTAGTGTACATAATCCAACACTCCAAGTTTGGTCTCACCAATACTCTCTACAATTGCAGTAAGACATTGTTACTCCTATATTCAGATCCTATTGTAATAAAGGCAAACATACCATTTGCTTTCTTAATTGCTTGCAGTACCTGCATGTTCACTTTCAGTGACTCATTAACAAGGACCTCTAACTTCCTTTGGGTGGCTTTCAAGTGTCAGTCCATGGAGTCTAGGACCAGTGAGCAAAATCAAGTCCAAGACTCAAAACAGAAAACTAAAAAAACACTGCAGGCACTGGAAATCAGAAACAAAAACAGCAGTTGCTGAGAAAACTCAGCAGATCTGGCAGCAATTTAGAAATCAGAACATACAACAAGACAACACAAGAATGGTGATAACGAAGTGTGAAGCTGGATGAACACAGCAGGCCAAGCAACATCTCAGGAGCACAAAAGCTGACGTTTCGGGCCTAGACCCTTCATCAGAGAGGGGGATGGGGAGAGGGTTCTGAAATAAATAGGGAGAGAGGGGGAGGCAGACCAAAGATGGAGAGAAAAGAAAATAGGTGGAGGGGAGAGTATAGGTGGGGAGGTAGGGAGGGGATAGGTCAGTCCAGGGAGGACGGACAGGTCAAGGGGGTGGGATGAGGTTAGTAGGTAGGAAATGGAGGTGCAGCTTGAGGTGGGAGGAGGGGATAGGTGAGAGGAAGAACGGGTTAGGGAGGCGGAGACAGGATGGGCTGGTTTTGGGATGCAGTGGGGGAAGGGGAGATTTTGAAGCTTGTGAAATCCACATTGATACCATTGGGCTGCAGGGTTCCCAAGCGGAATACGAGTTGCTGTTCCTGCAACCTTTGGGTAGCATCAATGTGGCACTGCAGGAGGCCCATGGTGGACACGTTGTCTAAGGAATGGGAGGGGGAGTTAAAATGTTTCGCAACTGGGAGGTGCAGTTGTTTGTTGCGAAATGAGCGGAGGTGTTCTGCAAAGCGGTCCCCAAGCCTCCGTTTGGTTTTCCCAATGTAGAGGAAGACACACCGGGTACAGTGGATACAGTACACCACATTGGCAGATGGGTGTTGTGCCGAACATGGTGCCAAATATAACCAATCCCTTCTGCCTGCCTTGGTCCATATCCCTCCATTCCTTGTATATTCATGTGCTTATCCAGAAGCCCATCACCTGGGGAAGGTGATGGCCTAGTGGTATTATTGCTGGACTGTTAGTCCAGAGATCCAGATAAAATTCTGTGGTCCTGGGTTCAAATCCCACCATGGTAGAATTTGAATTCAATAAACATTTGGAACTAAGAATGTGATGAAGGCCATGAATCCATTGCTGATTGTTGGGAAAACCTATCTGGTTCACTATTGTCCTTTAGGGAAAGAAACTTCCATCCTTACCCAATATGACCTACACCTAAGTCCAGAACAACAACAATATGGTGGACTCTTAACTGTCCTCTGCGCACTTAGGAATGGGCAATAAATGCTGCCTATCAGCGATGTTCTCATCCCGTTAATGAAGAAAAGAAAAATTAAATGCCTCTATTGGATCTGCCTCTGGCAGTGCATTCCAGATTCCTACCAGCCTCTGTGTAAAAAACTTGCCCTTCATGCCTCCTTTGAACATCCTCCGCCCTCAGCTTAAATGATTTCCCTATTTTTCAGCTCTGTGAAAAAGATTCTGACCATTAACCCTATCTATGCATCTCATAATTTTATAGACTTCTATCAAGTCTCCCCTCAGCTTCTGCCACTCCAGAGAAAACAACCCGAGTGTTTCTAGACTCTCCTTACAGCTTGTACTCTCTACTCCAGGCAGCATGCTGGTAAACCTCTTCTGCACCCTCTCCAAAGCCTCCATATCCTTCCTATAATGTGGCAACCATAACTTAATGCAATACTGTAAGTACGGCCTAACCAAAGTCATATAAAGCTGCGACAAAACATCCAGACTCCTGCACTCAATTCCCCAACCGATAAAGGCAAGCACACCATATTCCTCCGTTACTACCCTACCTACTTGTGTGGCCACTTTGAAGGAGCTATGGACTTGAACTCCAAGATCCCACATACCTCAATGCTGTTCACAATCCTGCAATTAACAGTATATTTTTCCTTAACATTTGATCTCCCAAAGAACAGCACGCCACAATTAGACAAATTAAACTTCATCTGCCATTTCTCCACCCATATCTGCAACTGATCTATATCCCGCTGTATCCTTTGACAACCTTCTACACTAACTACAACTCCACTGATCTTTGTATCAGCTACAAACTTACAAACCCATCCATCCACATTTTCATCAGTCAATTTATATGTATCACAAACAGCACAAGTCCCAGTACAGATCCCTGCAGAACACCCACTAGTCATGGACCTCCAGGCTGAAAAACACCCTTCTACCACTCTCCTCTGACTTCTATGGGAAAGCCAATTCTGAACCCACACAGAGATAATGGTAACTGCAGATGCTGGAGAATCCAAGATAAGGAAGAGACATTTCTTCAGCCAGAGAGTAGTGGGCCTGTGGAATTCATTGCCACGGAGCGCAGTAGAGGCCAGGACGTTAAATGCCTTCAAGGCAGAGATTGAGAAATTCTTGATCTCACAAGGAATCAAGAGCTGCGGGGAGAGTGCAGGGAACATAGAACATAGAACATAGAACAGTACAGCACAGAACAGGCCCTTCAGCCCACGATGATGTGCCGACCATTGATCCTCATGTATGCACCCTCAAATTTCTGTGACCATATACATGTCCAGCAGTCTCTTAAATGACCCCAATGACCTTGCTTCCACAACTGCTGCTGGCAACGCATTCCATGCTCTCACAACTCTCTGCGTAAAGAACCTGCCTCTGACATCCCCTCTATACTTTCCACCAACCAGCTTAAAACTATGACCCCTCGTGCTAGCCATTTCTGCCCTGGAAGTGGAGTTGAAATGCCCATCAGCCATGATTTAAATGGTGGAGTGGACTCGATGGGCCGAATGGTCTTACTTCCACTCCTCTGTCTTATGGTCTTATAACAAAGTGTAGAGCTGGATGAACACAGCAGGCCAAGCAGCATCTTTGGAGCACAAAGGTGATGTTTCGGGCCTCTTTGTAGGTTACATGGAACAATCCTTTTCTGCACCTACACTGGCCCCAAACCCCACCTCTTTCCCCATTACATTGATAATTGTATCGGTGCTGCCTCGTGCTCCCACATGGAGCTCGAACAGTTCATCCACTTCACCAACACCTTTCACCCCAACCTCAAGTTCACCTGGACGATCTCCAACACATCCCTGACCTTCCTGGACCTCTCTGTCTCCATCTCAGGTAACCACCTAGAACCTGATGTCCATTTCAAGGCCACTGACTCCCACAGCTACCTAGAATACACCTCCTCCCACCCACCTTACTGTAAAAATTCCATCCCCTATTCCCAATTCCTTCACCTCCGCCGCATCTGCTCCCAGGATGAGGCATTCCACTCCCATACTTCTCAGATGTCCTCGTTCTTCAAGAACCGCAACATCCCCCCCGCAGCGGTCGAGAATGCCCTAGACCGTGTCCCACATTTCCCGCACATCATCCCTCACACCCCATCCCCACAATAACGGCCAAAGCAGAATCCCCCTTGTCCTCACATGCCATCCCACCAACCTCCGGATCCAACGCATCATCCTCTGACACTTCCACCATCTGCAATCAGACCCCACCACCAAAGACATTTTTCCATCCCCACCCTCGCCTTCTTTCTGGAGGGATCACTCTCTCTGTGACTCCCTTATCCGCTCCACACTCCCCTCCAACCCCACCACATCCGGCACCTTCCCCTGCAACCACAGGAAGTGCTACACTTACCCCCACACCTCCTCCCTCATTCCCATCCCAGGCCCCAAGAAGACTTTCCACATCAAGCAGATGTCCACCTGCACATCTGCCAATGTGGTATATTGCATCCGCTGTACACGGTGTGGCTTTCTCTACACTGGGGAGACTAAGCGGACGCTTGGGGACCATTCTGCAGAACACCTCCACTCAGTTCGCAATAAACAACTGTACCTCCCAGTCGCGAACCATTTCAACTCCCCCTCCCATTCCTTAGACGACATGTCCATCCTGGGCCTTCTGCAGTGCCACAACGATGCCACCTGAAGGTTGCAGGAATAGCAACTCATATTCCGCTTGGGAACCCTGCAGCCCAATGGTATCAATTTGGATTTCACGAGCTTCAAAATCTCTCCTCCCCCCACTGCATCTCAAAACCAGCTCAGGTCGACTTGCTTGCCTAACCTGTTCTTCCTCTCACCCATCCCCTCCTCTCACCTCAAGCTGCACCTCCATTTCCTACCTACTAACCTCATCCCACCCCCTTGACCTGTCCGTCCTCCCCGGACTGACCTATCCCCTCCCCACCTCCCCACCCATACTCTCCTGTCCGCCTATCTTCTCCTCTATCCATCTTCGGTCCACCTCCCCCTCTCTCCCTATTTATTTCAGAACCCTCTCCGCCTCCCCCTTTTCTGATGAAGGGTCTAGGCCTGAAACGTCAGCTTTTGTGCTCCTAAGATACTGCTTGGCCTGCTGTGTTCATTCAGTTCCACACTTTGTTACCTCTGAATCCACACAGCCAAGTCACCATGAATCCCATGCATCTTAATCTTCTGGATGAGCCTACCATGAGGGACCATGTCAAAATCTTTATTAAAATTCATGTAAACAATATCTGCTGCTCTAAACTCTTCGATCACCTTTGTCACCTCCTCAAAAAAATTCAGTCAAGTTAGTAAAACATGACCTCTCCTGCACAAATCCATGCTGACTGTCCCTAGTTTGGGCAGGTATTTCCAAATGTAGGTAAATCCCATCCCTGAGAATTCTCTCCAAGAGCTTCCCAACCACTGATGTGAGACTCACCAGTCCCTATTTTTCTTCTTCAACTAAGAAATAATCTTAGCTATTCGCCAGTCCTCTGGAACCTCTCCAGCGGCTAGTGAGGATACAAAGAACTTTGTCATGGCCCCTGCAATCTCCTCTCCTGCCTTTCTCAATAACCTGGGGTAAATCCCATGAGACCCTGGGGGCTCATCCACCTTAATGCTCTTCAAAGAGATCCAACACCACTTCTTTCTTGATCTCAAAATGCCCTGGCACATCAGCATGCTTCACACAAATCTCACTGTCCTCTGTATCCTTCTCCTGGGTGAATACTGATGCAAAGTACTAATTAAGGTCTCACCCACATTTGTGGGGACAAAGCAAAATTAATGTTTCAGGTCCAGTGACCTTTCTTCAGACCCATTCTGAAATATCGCTGAAATCTTGCCTTGTCAAATCAAAAGTTAACTAGACAATAACTGTGCAAACGGCTCCACAAAAACAGAAAGAACTGTGGATGCTGTAAATCAGGAACAAAAACAAAGTCACTGGAGAAGCTCAGCAGGTCTGGCAGTATCTGTGAAAGAAAAAACTGAGTTAACGCTTCGAGTCTGGTGACCCTTCTTCAGAACTTCTGAGGGAAGGGTCATCTGACCCAAAATATTACCTCCATTGTTCCCCTCACAGATGCTGCCAGACCAAATGGATCCATGTTGTTTGACATGGTATGGGTCCCTGTGGAAGTGAGCTGGAATAAGCCTTGCTCTCCTGTCCAGAGCTGGAATAGTCTGGTTCGGAGGTGCTTTCCAGTAGCAGGTAGAGGAAATGTTGTCACAATTTGCTTTCTGCAACACTTCTATTTCATTCTCTCAGTTTCTCTGTCTCTGTTGCATCCGCTCCAATGATGCCATCTTCGAATGGGGCACCTCCGACATGTTCTCCTTTTACCTCAACCAACCGGCCCCTCCATTGTGGTTGACAGGAATCTCAACCCTCTCTGACCCATTTCCTGCATTTCTGCTGTCACACTTTCCCCTCTGTATCAGAACAACAATACAGTTCCACAGTCCTCACTTTCTACCACGAGTCTCCACATTCAAAAGATCAACCCTCCAATTCCAGCACCTCCAAACGTACCTTTTGTTCCCCTCTACTGTCAGCGTTCCACAGGGAGACGTTCCTTCGCAGCACTCCAATCCATTTCCCCATCACTCTTAATTCTTCCTCACTGCCCCACGGTACTTTCCCACAAAGCAGTAGAAAGTGTATCACTAGCCCATTCACCTCCTCTCTCCTCAATATCCAAATGCACCTTCCAGATGAAGCAGTGTTTCACTTGTATTTCTTTTAATCTATTCTATTGTATTCACTGCTCAAAATGCTTCACATTGGTGAAAATACGGACTGGGTGACCACTTTGCAGAATATGGCTGCTCTCTCCCTAGGAATAAGCCTGGTCCTCCCAGTTTCCTGTTATTTCAATAAGCCACCTTGTTCCCAAGCTAACATTTTCATCTTGGGTCTGCTAGTGTTTCAATGGAGCTCAACACCAACTGGAAGAATAGCACATCATTTCCTACTTAGGCATTTTACAGCCTCTTAGATTTAATCTTAAATTCAACAACTTCAGAGGAAGAGGTCAAAAATGATGCCACACCAGGTTATAGTCCAACAGGATTTTTTGGAGATTAGATTCCCTACAGTGTGGAAACAGACCCTTCGGCCCAATAAGTCCACACTGCCCCTTGAAGCATCCCAGCCAGACCCATCCCCCTATAACCCACACACCTCTGAACACTATGGGCAATTTAGCATGGCCGATCCACCTAGCCTGGACATCTTTGGACTGCGGGAGGAAACCGGAGCACCCAGAGGAAACCCACATAGACACAGGGAGAATGTGCAAACTCCACACAGACAGCTGCGTGAGGCTGGAATCGAACCTGGGTCCCTGGCGCTGTGAGGCTGCAGTGCTAACCACTGAGCCACCGTGCCGCCCCATTGTAAAACATTAGGTTTCGTAGCTCTGCTCCTTCCTCAGGTGGAGTGTGAAAGAGGAGTTATCCTGACACAGAATTCAGAAATGGCTCACTGACCACCTCTGTTGAATCTTTAATCCGTTAGAACGGAGGCATGGGTTTCCATTGATTAAAATGCAAATCCCAGAATTTCTTTCAAGTCATTGCCCTGAGATAATCAAAGGTTTTAATCGATGCATACAAGAGCTGACATCTCAGATCAGACAATGCATTTTAGGTGTGAGTCCTTGTTTACAATCTGTCTGTGTTTTAACCTACAGTCAGGCTGGGTTTTATTCAAGCAAAATAGAATGTATCTGCAAATATAAAACACCTTGGATAAAACAGTTTACCGTGAGTGTATGTCTGTGTGTGTGTGCGTGTGTGTGTGTATCTGTGTGTATGTGTCTGTGCGTGTGTACGTGCGTGTGTGAGAGAGAGAGAGTGTGTGTATGTGTTTGTGTGTATGTGTGTTGTGTGAGAGAGAGAGTGTGTGTGTGTGTGTGTGTGTGTGGGTGTGTGTGTATGTGCGTGAGAGAGTGTATGTGTGTGCGTGTGAGCGAGTGAGTGTGTGTGTGTGAGAGAGAGAGTGTGTGTGTGTGAGAGAGAGAGAGACTGTGTGTGTGTGTGTGTGTGTGTGTGTGTGTGTGTGTGTGTGTGTGTGTGTGTGTGTGTGTATGTGTTTGTGTTAACTCGTCATTGTCTACAGGAATCGTGCCAGACGACTGGAGGATAGCAAATGTGGTTCCCCATTGAGCCTTACCTCAGTTGTTGGTAAAGTGTTGGAAAAGGTTATAAGGGATAGGCTTTATAATCATCTAAAAAAGAATAATTTGATTAGGGATAGTCAGCACGGTTTTGTGAAGAGTAGGTTGTGCCTCACAAACCTTATTGAGTTCTCTGAGAAGGTGACCAAACAAGTAGATAAGAGTAAACCGGTTGATGTGGTGTATATGGATTTCAGCAAGGTGTTCGATAAGGTTCCCCACAGTAGGCTATTGTACAAAATGCGGAGGAATGGAATTGTGGGAGACATAGCAATTTGGATCAGAAATTGGCTTGCTGAAAGAAGACAGAGGGTGGTAGTTGATGGGAAATGTTCATCCTGGAGACCAGTTACTAGTGGTGTACCGCAAGGGTCGGTGTTGGGTCCACTGCTGTTTGTCATTTTTATAAATGACCTGGATGAGGGCGTAGAACGATGGGTTAGTAAATTTGCA